>NC_133770.1:98236733-98273518 GCF_003597395.2 Chelonoidis abingdonii | reverse complement strand
ACCCACTTCGTCAGATGAATGTAGTGGAAATATTCCAGGGCAGGTAAATTTAATAAAAGCTGGCTAAGGACAGCAAGCTTTAGAAAAGGGAATTAAAACAGAAGTAGGTTTTTTTTAAAAAGGTTATTTTCCCCCACTCTAGAGGAGGATGAGGCCCTGTTCTACGGCAGTTGAGGTGTGAAACCACAGGGAGGAGAACTGCGTTCTTAGTTGGCAAGCATTCGTCACATATTGTTCACCCTGAGCTGCATGATGTCAACTTTGCAGATAATTGACAGCCTCAGACAGTTTCTCTTTGCAAGTTCTGGTTCTGAAAGTTTTTGCTGCCAGGATGGCCACTTAGTCTGCTATCGTGTGGCCCAGGAGGTGAAACGTGCTCTCCCTTACAGGTTTTTGATATTGCTCATTCCTAATACACTGATTTGTGTCATAATTATCATTTTCGTAGAGACTGTCCGTTTGGCCGATGTAACATAAAGCAGAAGGGGCATTGCTGGCATAATATTGATGGCGTAATTCATTGCTCGGAAACAATGCAGGTGTGAACGCGGATGATGGTGTGGCTGAAATCTGGTTAGGTCCTGTGATGAGTGTCTGCCAGAATGTAGATTGTGGGCCAGAGGTTGCATCAAGGTTTGTTGCATCAGATTGGTTCCTGAGCTACGAGCTACTATGGCGTGCGGTGAGACAGGTTGTTGGTAGAGGAATAGTTTCAGGCTGGCAGGATTGTGGAACCGATGCATGCAACAACCCGGATGCAACTCGCGCCACATATTACAACCGGCGGATGTGGACTTTCCTAGTGCTAGAACAGTTTGTATTCATCTGTTAGGGTCCATAGAATTGTAAATGTCTGGACGACCTCGAAAGAGATCTTACTAGTCCAGTCCTCTGCACTTATTGGCAGGGCTAAGTATTATTTAGACCAGTGGTTCTCAAAACCAGTCTGCCAGGATTCTTTCAGGGAAAGCCCGCATGGCAGGCTGGGCCGGTTTTTGTTTAACTGCTGCCCGTCGCAGACCTTCGGTCTGATTGGCGGCCTCACTGACTGGCGGTTCTGCACACTCCAGGCAAGTGTGGGCTGTGGGAAGCACATAAGGACTGATGATGTGCTGGCCGCCTTTCCAAGCAAAGACCCATGGCTGGATCCGGCTGATCGGACAATACCGAAACCATGCGGATGCAGCAGAGTAAACAAACGGCAGGAACCTGCACAGAGGCTTTCCTGAACAGACGGCGGACCGCTTTGAGAACTAGTAGATTTAGACCATTCCTGACTAATGTATTGTCTAACCTGCTCATTAAAAATCTCAAATGATGGAAGCTTCACAACCCCAACCAAGTATTTATTTCCAGTTCTTAAATACCCTGACTGTTAGGAAAGTTTTTCTAATTGTCCAACCTAAAACTGCCACCTTGGTCAATTTAAAAGCACCATGTGCTTCTTAGAGACCTATCGCTCAGAGGTTAATGAGATGATATTTACCTCCTTCACCTGCTTGTACAAGTATCCTTTATGTAACTTGAAATGTTATGTCCCCTCTCCGTCTTCTTTTTCCTCCAAACTAAACCGCAATTTTTTTGAGCTATCCCTCATAGATCATTTTCTAGACCTTTAATCATTTTTATTGCTCTTCTTGACTTTATTCAGTGTCCAATCTTTACCTGAAAATGTGGCCCCAGAACTGAACAGTATTCCAGTATCCTAATCAGCAGCAGAGTCGAGAGAAGAATTATTTCATGTCTTGCTACAAACTCCTGTAATAATCCCAGAATGATGTTTGCTTTTTTGTTGCAACAGTGTTAACTAGTATGACTCATATTTGTTTGTGATCCGACTATGACGCCCCAGATCCTTCTACTTAAACTCTACCTAGGCAGTATTTTCCATTTTTATGTGATACATACTGATTGTTTCCTGCCAAGCTGGAGTACTTTGCATTGTAACCTTATGGGAATTCTCATCCTATTTATTCAGAAGTACCATCTTCTTACAGTAGAAGAAGAATTTTGAATTTTAATCCTATGCTCCAAACGCCTCTTGCAAACCCCTCCTAAGATTGGTAATCATCCACAAGACTTTTAAAGTATAACTCTCTAATGCCATATATATCTAAATCTTAGATGAAGGATATTGAACAGAACTTGACTCAGAAATGATCCCTACGGGACATCACTTCATTTATGCCCTTGCTAGCTTAACTGTGCACTAACTGATAATAGTCCTCTGGGAATTGTTTTTCACCAGTTATGCCCCGTCTTATAGTGTTCCATATACGGTTGATATTTCCCCAGTTTGTTTATGAGTGTCCATGCAGACAGTATCAAGGCTTTATACAGTCAGTTGACCAATCTATATGCTTAGCTTCCATACCACAACAGGCTCCTATCCCTTCAAAAAAGCTATTAGATTTTGGTTTTGCGTGATTTATTCTAGACAAATCTGTGAACTGATTGGTTAACTTCATCACCCATTATTAATTTGGCTAGTTATTTTGCAAATTAAAATTGGTTATTAATTATATTATCTTTCTTCGTGCAGAAGTTAAACTGACTTATCTGATAATTGGCCCGGTTGTCCTTACTCCCCTTTTTATAGTTTGGCACCCCTAAATTTGCCTTTTCTGGTCCTTTGGAATCACTCCTGTATTTCCATGATTTATCAAGATAATTGCTACTGGTCAGATTCTCCTCAGTCAGACTCATTGAATATTATAAAGGACTGCCATTTCATTACAGGTTCCTTGGTGACTGAAGACGTCTAACTGTCTAATCATTTTAAACTTGTTTCTTTCCCTGTTTTAGCCCTGATCTTACATCATTTTCACTGGCATTCACTATGTTAAAAGCCATTGGTACTAACTTGTAAAGAGGTGAACTGGGAAAATTGGAAGACACTGTAATTTTTTTAAAAAGCGCTGTCTCTCTCTTTGTGTAACTTCCAATCCTAATGAAAAATATTTGTATCTATGAAAACTGATATTAAGGGGTCGAGGGGAGAATTGAAATCCTGGCCCATTAAATCAAAAGGCAGAATCTCAATGCCTGCAGCAGCGGCAGGATTTAACCCACCAATGTCCTATGTAGAATTCAACAAAATAGTTTTCCGAGGGAAATGTTTAGTCCTGTAAGAAGTTGAAAGTGTAGTGTGTGTGTGTGGTGTGTGTGTGTGTGTAAATAAATCTTGTTGGAAGCTTAATTGTCATAGGGCCCGTATTATACTCATCTCACCTACACTAATGCAACCTCTCAGGGTGAAACACTGCAAAAGTATCTACTTTGTAAACCAATAAAGAAACAAAATACTTTGGGACAGGAAATACAGGCAAGAATTCCATAATCATTTGCAGTTGTAAGGCTGGAATTTGCTACGGAAATTGGTAAAATGCCCAGGATACTGGGCTAAAATAATCTACTTTTCACAGTCCTCAAATGCGGTTTTTTATGTTTATCATCCAAAAAGACACTTGTAAACCACAGTGTTTTCTTCATCATGTTGCTTGGGCGATATGAGTTGTGAACCAGAGGGAAGAGAGGTATACACCTACTGATATCACCAGTTTATTCATGCATCCACCTAGGTTTTCATGGAGGAGGAGGGTGTCCCCTGTTGAAAATACTAGCTAGGTTTCGGATTACCTTTTAGATGTGTCCAGGTCACAGTCAGAAGCTTAAAGTACGTTCAGCTGAAATCAGTTATAGGGATTCCTTCTGGACGGCACATGTATAATAAAAAACACAGTATTTTAGAAAATGTTATAGAAAATTGTATTGTATTTGTAGCTGATTATGTGGGTAGATCCAAAGCTTTTTGACGGGTAACTGAAAACTCAGCCATTTTGTATTTTTTCCTGGTTTTTTATCTTGCTGGGACTGACATTATGAACGATTAGGACTGCGTGTCCAGCCTAGGCCTGCAATTTCATCATTCTGTTTGCTTCTCTCTTTAAATGTAAAAAGGCCAAATCTAAGCTGTCCTTTCAAGGGTTGTGTGTGAAAAAGAGCAACTAGGAAGGTGTAACTGTGGAGAGAGTTTGTGGCCATCTTGCTCCCAAGCACTCTCGTAATTCATGTATACATAACACTATATTGGGTGGAGTTGAGTAAATACATGGGCTACTGTACTTTTAGTGCAGATTATACCAATACCATATTGCAACCTTTTAAACCCACCCTTAAACCTAGTTGCTATCCTTAGCTGTAATTTGTATGCGAAGTTCGCAGAGGAGACTTGTTGTCATTGGAATAAACAGATTCAAATATCTATCGGCATTTTAGAAAAGTGTTAATGTTGCAACACATCTGGGGAAGAAATCTGAAAGAAAATCAGAATTGGCCCAAAGAAATATTATGCTACTATATAGTACTAAAATAACAAGTTTTGCTGTTAAAATAGACATAAGTAGTAGTAATATTAATAGAGTAATTTTTGAAAAAGTTAGTCTAAAATTACATAGCCTCACATTACCAATTGATGAAAGTAATAGTTCTACAAAGTCTACAGTATTGAGATTGGATTGCAGACATATACGGTTACAACACACTTAATGTCACAATCCTGCGTTCTTCCAATGTAGTGTCAAATATGCCAATTAATTGGCACAACGAACCTAGAATTTTCAGGAATTACCAATAGTTATAGAGTAGTTTAACCATCTCCCATCCCCACTAAAATAACAAATTTGATGTTATAAAGTTAGCAAAGATTACTTTCAGATCACCCCTCAGACTCTGGTCACTACAAATTAGACATGCCATAAAAATTTTTCAATTTCTCTTTTGAGTAACGAACTTGAATAATCTCCTCATCATCCGAATGGCAAAAATGAATTTATTGGAGGTTTTGCTTGCATAATTAAAATAATACAGCTTCAATGTGGTGAAGATGGTAGGGAATCCTGAAATATCTTCTGTTGGCTTAGCCTGTATAAGTAGAAGGAGAAGGTTGGGGAAGAGAAAAGGATAACCTGTGATAAGGCGGAAGGATACGTTTGTGATTAGCATAGGATGAGAGTCAGGCAATGTGGGTTTTGTTCGAGCTCCGTCTGTTTCTGATCTGGCGTTGGGAGAAGTCATTGCAGCTTTTTTGCCTCAGTTTGATCATAAGCGTAAGGCATAATACTTCTGAACCTTAACAGGGTTGTGTGGTGCTTAGTTTTAGCCCGGCTTTAATTACTTTGAAGTGGCTATAAGAGCGCCAATGTTGTTGATTAGAATTAGTGAGCACTGGTTACTTTGCTGTTCATATGAGTAGCAACTTACTCACACAAGTCATACTATTGGATCATATGGAAATCTATAAAAAATGATAATTAAATAAGAATGACAAGTATGTCAGAAAGGCGAAAATGCCAGGAAAGTTTGAATGTCTCACCTGAAATATTTGGTCCTTTAATCTCTTCTTAGGCAGTTGCATGTCTTACCATATAAAAGCAGTATTATCTTATTGCAAAATGGAAGCAAAGCGGTGGGAGTACTGCTCATGGCAGTATTGTTTTCCTTATCAGGTAAGGCAGATTAACAGACGAGTATTTTGTACTTGTAATCTGTGGTATTTTTGTATAGAATAATGGTATTTGGGGAAATGATTTATTCTTGGTGTGAACCTACAGTATTCTGTGATGCATCAGCATCAGGCTAGAACAAGGCTTGTTGTTCATTTTAGATTTTGCATATTTCTTCATCAGTAGGTAGTATAAAGTTGTTAACGAGGACACTAAAAGATCAGAGGTTTGTTTGCTGAAAATTATATGACTTAAAGGCGTGATTGTATTTTTCACGCCGAGACGAGGCAAGTGAGTACAGGCATATTTAAAAGAAAAAGATTTGTCAATGCATGTAATTATTGACCAAACTTTATCACCACTGAAATGCCAGTATCGTTTTCCTTGTGATCTGTTTTGATGATAATGAAATGGGTTAGGGGTGGTCAAAGGTCCCACATTTAAGGTAGCTTCCACTGACTTTGCTAACAGCTTCTCATGTGTATGTTTTGAGGGGGTGGAGGAAGAGGAATAAAAGCCCGTATGTGGCATTTTGAGTTCAGAAGTGCTGGTATTATTTTGCTAGTGGGTTGAAGATACTTGGAGTACATCAAGATGCGTCATGTTACATAAAGGTAGCCCAATCTGATCTTTTTAGAATTGCATTGGAGTCCAGGTGCTGAGAATCTTGCCCGTAATCACAGAATAAAACCATCTTGGTAGCAGATCGTTTAGTTGTCTTGGTGGCGAGATATAATGTGAAGACAGCACTTAAATTTATAAAAGGATCTGCTGTCGCAACAAATTGTGTTTGAAAGTGTGAACTAATACACTGAGTGGCTTGTGTGGGCTATGAATGTAGAGCTTTTCCCTCATCAATCCACGCAAATGGACAATTTTAAAATAGAAAATACAGGGATTTTTTTTATGGATAAAATCAACCTATCTTATATAATTCAGTGCAGCATTAGTGCATCCATCTGTATTTCTATAAAAGAGCTAGGCCAACAAGGTAATTTTGATCCAGCTCTTCTGAACTTCAGTTCATTTTTGCTATGTGTGTGGGTTAAAAGCCTCATCGATACTACAGGGAGAGTGTAACCTACACCCTTCATTTAGGCATAGTAGAGTAAAGAAGCCATAAGTCTCCTTTAGGTAACACATATAGCTGAATAGTAGAGGCACTCCTGTCCCTAAAAGACGACGGCACATCCATAATCACAGAATAAAACAAAGAGCATGTGCAAGGCACAGATGGGTGGAGAGGTTTTGCTGGCATATTGTGAAGGTGGTATGTCTGTTGAGAGGAATGGAGAAAAGAGCATGAGATGCTGAAGACAAGGTAGCATCAGTGTCAGCCCTGAACGAGCATGGGAGCATGGCCCTGAGAAAAGCTAAGAGCGGGAGCTTTTTTGGTGAGTTTGGATGAAAACGGCTTTGGAGCCATGAGTAAAAGAATGCTCTTTTGATTCTTTGTGATTTCTTTTGTTTCAGTGAAAAAGGACTTTGTACATTATCTTTTAAAAATACAACAGATATTACACATCAAAGAAACACTTGACTCCATCCACGTTTTCTCCTCCTAACTGACTGGAGAAAAAATACCGTGCAAAACTCAAGTAACTTGGGTTCCCAGGGGGTAGAGTTAAAAACAAACCCAATACCAAACGACACTGGTTTACTTAGTTAAACCAAACTGACTACCTAAAGTTTTAAGAAGTGTTTTCTTTCCTCTCCTGAGGCTAGGAAACTTGGAATCATTCACGTTAGTATTTGCTCTTGACTTTTGCAAAACCAAAACCATGAAATTCTGAAAAAAGATAACACACAAAATGGCTGCAGAAGCATAAAGCTTAAAGGGAAGTTTCATTATCCTCTTATTCACCCACGAAAGCTCATGATCCAAAACGTCTGTTAGTCTAGAAGGTGCCACAGGATTCTCTGCTGCTTTTACAGATTCAGACTAACACGGCTACCCCTCTGATACTTGTAAGTGTAATGGAATAAATATTTTAAATTACTTTAGCTCTACATTTCCATACATTTTAACTTTCAGTTTTATATGTTTTGTATAAACACTATACTACTGTAGTTACTTTACTGTAAGTTGTTTAAGTATTTTGTGTGGGGATTAGATGCTATAGATGCTTCATGCACACAGAATGGCTGCACTAAAGGATCAGTTTGTAAAATGCTCTGCAACCCTTTAGGATGAAAGGATCTTTATATATGTATAAAATTAAGTATTTTTGTTTAGTCTGTACTTAAGGCTGTTTTCTTAAAACACTATAGGCCTGTTTCAATTTTAATAAGGAACAAACCCACAAGAGCAACTTCTGTACCTGTAAACACTAAGCCAGATATAATTCAATGATAAAGTAATCTCTGTATTCATTTCCCTGCACAGACAGATCTACCTACTGTAAATGTATATTATCAAGTGTCTATACATAGACTATTCTATTATTTTTTTTAAACTCAGTGAAGGGAACACACACATTTGCATTCCTTTGCAAAATTACTAATGATGGTCAAATCATATGTTTACTTTACATACCTACCTAAACCAGAACAAAAAGAGCTGCATTAAGGTTTGAAAAACTATATTCAGACAGAGACAATCAGACAGATGAGGAAACTGGATATTAAATGCCAGAAGGTAAGAGCAGACAGCAAAAAGAGACAGAGTTTCAAAAGATATTTTTTAAGACAGCACATCAAACAAAATTTATTACAATGAGTTCACTGACTCAATCATTTATGTGTAAGCTCATAAGTGGGCAGGAAAAACAGAAAAATGCGATGAGTAAGTAGAAAGATGAAAAAACAACATTTTCAGTTAGACTGTTCTCTTTCTTATCCTTCCAAAGTAGTGTCTCTTTTATTTTCATACATCCTTATCAGGCTTTGATTCGTATCCAAGTTAGTTTTTATTTCCTCTCAGCCTTTGGATTTGTTGGGGGAAAATGTAGGCTGTTTTATAGAAACTTTGATACAAGGTACAAAAATCCATATAATGCCTTATAAGTTTTATTAAGGCATTTCCCTATGTGCAGCATAGATATCCTTTTACAACATACTGTGAAACCTGCTTATAGAATACTCAGATTTTAATTTATAGTGTTGTAGAACAAAAGCCCTGAATTGTTTCAATGTGTTGCAGTGCAAAAATGCTAGTCACTCTGATTCTGCCTTTACTGTACTGCTCTGTGAAAAAGTATCTTCCTCTCACTTCCTAAAACGCTACTAAAAACCATCCAGTTAAGGGCCTGATCCTCAGCCAGTGTAAATCAACATAGCTCCATAGCTTCTTGAACCCAAACTAACATACAGACTTGATTCTTCTGGGGAGGGTGGTCTGAAGGAGGGAAAGGAGGGAGAATTCATTCCTTTTTTCTTATCCCTTTTCTGAGTCGCAGTTGTGCTTAGTTGTGTAAAAAAAAAAAAAAAAAAAAAGAAGATTCCTTCGGTTGGTATATTAAAAAAAAAAAAAAAATCACTTGGAAGATTCTGAACCCATTTAAGACAATGGGAGTTTTTGCCATTGAATTTAATGAGAGCAGGAGGAAGACCTTTAAAATAATGCTTTCATTCCGCTGTTTTCATGTACAAGTATATCTGCTTAATACTGTCATATTACTCTATTGAAGGAATGTATTCTTGCCTATAAGGCTCATTTCTCATAATAAAAATATCCAGTTAGTGTTGACTTATCCACACTGCAAGGTTGATAGATATTGGCACTGAATTGCCTCCTGCAAACAAGAAATGGTCCCCACCATGGAGGCAGTCTTCTCAAGATGGTAAACTCACTAACACTGACTCCTGCCCCAGAACTTGTGGAAAATTTTTGAAGAAAATTTTCAACAAAAAAAGTGACAAAATGTTGTAAGGGTTTTTTGTTTGTTTGTTTTTTGTTTTGTTTATTTCTTTTTGCTGTTTTTCAACCATCTAAGAAAAATATAACTGACACTTGTACAGGCAAGAGGAAATTTTACCTCTCAATCAATCTGGATACCAATAAATCTAGAAGACACTACTGGGAATTCACAAGCCATAATGAAAACTATCCCAAAGGAAATAAAAGGGTTTGAGGCAGGTTGGAGGTGACTGAACACTATTGCCACCTAATGACTGCTTGGCAACCTGTGTGAAATCAGTTAGTGGGCTCAGTCCAGTTCTTACTGAAAAGGAGCTTACATCATAAAAAAGCACCCTCAAAATTGGCAGCACGACTAGCTATCTCTGCAGAGATCAAGAGTGTTACTGGTATGGAGACTGAGCTAGTCTCTCAACCCTGCAGACTGTCCTTCCAGAACATAGCACAGGGAAAACTGGAGGGATGGGAAAAGGGAAACTTGCAGTGTTGACACCTTTGTTGACACATTGTATAGTAGCTGTTCTATGCAAAAAGGATTTTGGTCTCAAGGGATATCCATTCAGCAGCTTGATAAAATAGAACTCAAAAAATTAATTCAGTCTCACTGGGATCTTCAAATAAGACTAAGGGAGTTAGGCACACAACTCCTATTGACAGTCCCATTTAAAAATAGACTAGACAAAGTATTAGAAAATGTGCTACACAGGGAACACACTTTGGCAGGGAAAGTAACTAGGTGACCTAAAAGGTCTTTTTCAGCTCTATCTTCTATGAGACAGTACTTAACTGTGTTTCCAAGAAAAGTTTAAAAAATTAAAATACAAAAGTTACAACTGAATAAAAAAAATGTATATAGCCAAATACAGATTTCAACTTAAGGCTGTAAAAAAAGCAACACCTCAAAGAAATGTAAAGTCAGAACAGATCCTCCTTTTATTTATCCAGTTGCATGATCAGATGGAGGGGTCCACTGATACAGAAGCACGATATGATACGTCCAGGTTGATTGTCAGTCCTAGCTTCAAACTCTTTTTGAAATCTGAAAGTTACTTAAACCATAACTTTTTGTTACGTAAGTATATTATTGTGCTGATTTCTGGTTCCCTGTTTGACATGACTGCTCAGTTTCATGAAATGAATCAGAACTGATTTCTTTCCAATGAGCGCTATCTAAAACTAAGGTAAATTCAATTGTACATGCTTTTTTTAAAATGAAGATTATGGAGCAACAGAGCCATCACTGGATGGCTTAAATAAGTCACTGGTATGCACTCAATATCCTAAATAACATTTAAAAACCCTACCTTAAAAGAACATTATTAAGGTTGCAAACTCAAGCACTTCAAAGTTAGGAAATGCCAGAACTAAGGTTGCCAGTGCAGTCTTAAATTGGTCACCTTGTGCATAAGTATTATGATTCAGTTTTAATTACACAATCACATACTATTTTTTCAACAGGATCACTGTCTCATTCAGTGAATGGGTACTTATTCAATATTTCCTTTTATCCATCTCATTCAATATGTGGCTTCAGGCACCCCTGACCACCCCCGTCCCCATCTCTTGCCCTCCACCCCTTCAGCCCTTTCCTTCTCTGCTCCTATCTACCACACTACCCAGAAACCAGCTCCTGACTCCCCCCGCACCCCTATTTCCCCTTACCACCTCCTGTTTCCCTCTGATCCTCCCAAAAGGCACATTCCTGACACCAGGCCAACCCTCCTGCCAAATTTCAAGTCACTGCTTCAAAGCAATCAAACAGATGTAAGAATTCTTTTTAGAGGGCAAAACAATGTCTTTTTCCCTAGTCTCGTTCCTGAAAACAGCTGAACCATTTCAGATGAAATTATAAATAAATGAATAAATAAAATTAATTAATTGTTCAGCCAGTGGCAGACACCTGGCATGGAAAATTTCAGCCAAAACTGTTGAAGACTGGCAAAGCTATAAGCATTTGAAAACAGGGTCTTAAAATGGAAAGTGGGTAGACTTAGTTATCTGTGGTGCTATCAGGTCCACCTACAATGATTTGTTCAAGACTGCTTCTGTTTAGGATAGAAAAGCCACCAGTACAAATACCATCAATGTTCCTGCCTTCATTTTTATAGTTTTGTCAAATGTTTAACTCTGCACAAGAATTTTTTCTTCTTCGGTTTATATTCAAATAGCTATTTTACTATATATAAAAAGTATTTTCTTATCAGAAGCTGTTCTTGTCAACAAAATATGAATTAGAACTTTTATGCTGGGTCTTATTTTCTATTCTTTGGACTATTTTTAAAGACAGCTTATTGTGTGCCATTGACAATTTAGAAAATAATGTGGGCTAAATTTTCAAAAAGTGGATTCCATTTCTTTCACATAACCCAGCCTTGTGTGCAAACACCTGCACGTATATTTCTAGAGCACTAACATGAGCACACAGGAGCGCCTGACCTTGACAGTTGAGCACACAGGTAACAGAATCTATTCATGCAAACCTCAGACAAAGAGATTCTGTTCATGAAAATGTTATCGTGTGCAAGCATTGGCCTTAAAGCACGTATTAATAGTAGTATCGTCTGCATTACAATATTGCCTGAAGGCTCCAGTCAGGCATTAGTGCCTCACTGTACTCGGTTCTGTGCCACACATATCGTGAAGACAGACCCTGCCCCAGATCTGACACAGGTATTTTTCCATGCAAATTTGCACACACACATGGAAACTGTGGTAGGGCTCCTTTCAATTTTGGTCCTCTGTTTGGAAACAATGCCATTTACAGTATAAAATATATACTCCAGGTAAAAAAATTTAAAAACTGCCCAAGTGATTTAGAAGCCTGCATCCTATTGACTGTCTAGGCTTTTTTAGGGCTTGTCTATACAAATAATGCATGTTTAAAATGCTGGTAGACGCTTGGGGCATTGCCTACATGAGGACTCGCACTGTTTCTTCCACCAGATGAGCTGGACATTCTAGCAACAGTAGGAATTTTTAGGGAAAATATCTTAATGTAGCCAATGCCATTAAGATTAGTTGGAACTGGGGGTGTTTAGCATCCATATAATCATCCTCTTCAGAAATAAATGTCCTATTTGGCAACAATCATCCCTAGCAATAAAAAGCAAAGTTAGAAACAACTAGGACACTATGGTCATCTGATGACCATATTTGTTCTGGAAGTGGAAATGGGCTGTGTTTACTCTCAGATCTTAACAGGGATCTTCCAATTAAAATATTGGCAATATATCCATAATCTGGGACATCAGTCTTTAAAAGAAAGGGGTCATGGTATAGAAAAGGTTCTTAAAAATAATTAGATCAGCATACACAGCAATGTACAAGTATATGGGGGTAGAAAGTTTACACATTTCAGTTAAGTTTCTGGTTGAATTGATAAGCAGCTATTTTTAGCAATGAAGAAAAAAGTGTTAAATGAGTTGTATGAATCCATTACAGCCGGACTGCTGAAAAACCAACACACTCATTCATTTTCAGCACGACACTTGTGAATTCCCATTAACTATCCCCCAGGAGTCCCTACTACAGCATTTACACTTCTAAAAGAATATTTACTAACGCTATTGGTGCTCTCATAGGGAAGCATAGAAAATGTTCAGCAAAATTAACTCTAGAGTGAGTGGTAACAAAATAGGGGGTGAGTAGAAATCTACAGAATCCATAATCCTCATATTTTTGATACATATAACATCTTTTGCAGCTTCCCTTTGCAAAGAGGTGTGTTTGATGATATGATGGAAGTCGTCCACAAATAAATGATAAGTTTAACAGTAATAAGTCATCAGATGGTATTCTCCCCAGAGTTCTGAAGGAACTCAAACATGAAATTGCAGAACTACCGTGGTATGATCCGGAAAAAGCATACATGGTGAGGAGGCAAAGTTTGCAGACAATACTAAATTACTCAAGATCGTTAACTCCAAAGACTATGAAGAGTTACAAAGGGACCTCACTAAACCAGATGCCTGGGCAACAAAATGGTAGATGAAGTTCAATGCTGATAAGTGCAAAGTAATGCACATTAGAAAAAGTTATCCCAACTATACATGTAAAATGATGGTTCTAAATTAGCTGTTATTTAAGAAAGATCTTGGAATCATTATGGATAGTTCTCTGAAACATCTGCTCAATGCGCAATGGCAGTCAAAAAAAGCTAAACAGAAAGTTAGGAACCATTAGAAAAAGGAACAGATAATAAGACAGAAAATATCATGATACCACTATGTAATTTCATGATACGGCCACACATTGAATACTGCATACAGTTCTGGTCTCTCCACCTCAAAAAAGATATACTAGAATTGAAAAATACAAAGAAGAGCAACAAAAATGATTGAGGTATGGAACAGCTGCCATATAAGGAGAGACAAAAGACTGGGACTGTTCAGCTTAGAAAAGAAATGACTAAGGGGGGATACAACAGAGATCTATAAAATCATGATTGGTGGGGAGAAAGTGAATAGGAAAGCGTTATATACCCCTTCATATAACACAAGAACCAGGAGTCACCCAATGAAATTAACAGGCAGCAGGTTTAAAACAAACAACAGGAAGTATTTCTTCACACAGTGCACAGTCAACCTGTGGAACTCATTGCCAGGGGATGTTGTAAAAGTCAAAAGTATTACTGGGTTCAAAAAAGAATTAGATAAGTTCATGGAGGACAGGCCTATCAACGGCTATTAGTCAAGATGGTCAGGAATGCAACCCCATGTTCTGGGCGCTCTAAATCTCTGACTGACAGAAACTGAGACTGGACAACAGGGGATTGAGCCCTCACTAATTGTCCTGTTCTATTCATTCCCTCTAAACCAGTGATCGTCAACCTTTGGCACAGGGCCCACCAGAGTAAGCACCCTGGAGGGCCAGACCAGTTTGTTTACCTGCCACGTCCGCAGTTCAGCCAATCACGGCTCCCATTGGCTGCGGTTCACTGTCCCAAGCCAATAGGGGCTGTGGGAAGCAGCACGGGCCAAGGGATGTGCTGGTCGCTGCGTCCCATCGCCCCCATTGGCCTGGAGCAGTGAACCGCAGCCAGTGGGAGCCGTGATTGGCTGAACCTGCGGATGTGGCAGGTAAACAAACCAGTCCAGCCCGCCAGGGTGCTTACCCTGGCGGGCCACGTGCCAAAGGTTGCCGATCCCTGCTCTAAACAAAGAATCTGGCACTAACCACTGCTGGAAGACAGAATGTTGGGCTAGATGGACCATTGGTCTGACGCAGCATGGCCTTTCCTACATTCTTATTTATGATCTTGTAACTTAGAATATCTATTTACTATAGCAAAACGAGTTTACAGAGATTAAGAAAATGTGCAATCAGAATTTCTACACAACAAGTGGTTATATCTACCCAGGAGCTTTGTTGTTCAGTGAAGTCAAATAGTTTTTCTGAACAGAGAGAACTGAACTTCATCAAACAGCAAAGGGTCATTTTATTTTACTAGTAATATCTTTAGGTAATTCTTACAAAAAGCACTTTTAGGAGACAGGCCTGCTTTCAACTGCTTTGGCATACGCTGCAGTAACACAAACTTCTGGTTCGTACACCAGAAAAAGAGAGAGATATAAAGAGAGTAAGAGACAATCCTGCATTGTGTTGCAAGGCTAAAAAGCCTTTAGAAATAGCCCATTAAGCTCTTTGGTGCTAATGCACTCTGGGAATGACATACGAAACAAACCTCTGCAGGTGAGTGAAATGTTTGAAATGGCACACAGTTTAAGAGTGCTAGATTACATCTGTGTCTCTGCAACATTCATGAGCACCCACCGTTCACTCATCCATTTTGCCTTCTTTGAACTCTTTATGTTTTCTTCAGCATAAATGGGGGTTCATCTATTGAGGTGTCAAAGTGTACAGCTCAAAAGAAAAATGTGGTCCAAAGTTCTGTTTGATTTGGGAAATAAATGGGTTTGTATTAACCATCTGGACGCCTGGAGCCAAGATATGGCATTTCTTGCTGGTGATTCATTTTGCATTTCTAGCTTGCCCTGAAATTTCTTGACTCTCAGCACTGGAAAATGAATGAATCCAAAATATAATTGATTGACTCTAAAGTTAAAAGACTTTTGATAAATGATTTTTAATTAATTAAGGAAGAATCTGAATGGATACAAAACACAGGTGTATGGTTCTCTATACAATAATGATTTTCTTAGATACATCCAGAACTGAGTTTCAGCTGAAGTTATTCAACAAGAAATAGAATGATACACAATTGTAGTCTAGTTTTAATCAGAGGAGTCTAATTTGATTAATAATCCTTCAAAAATTTTAGGCTCTTCTATGATCAACTGCAACCTACACTTTAGTCTTTTTTGTATGTACATTTGATTCTGTTTTTAACCACATAACACATTCTGATCATTATTATTTATATAGTATTGTACTTCAACTGAATTTGTACCAAACAGCAGGTCTATGAGAAGTTTATAATTTAACTTCTGTGCTGGAAACAATGTAATACAGAATAATACAAACAAACACAGTGGCATATGGTCACTATGTAATTACTTCATCAGATCAAAGTAATCAGAACATGATGTTTCAGCATCATGTTCTTCCTTCACCCCTCTTGAAATTACTCCTATCGGACATATTCTAATCAGAGCAACATTGATGCTAGGGATCTACTACAATAGTCACTGTTCCTGTCCTGCCAACATTCCATCAGCATCTCCAATAGGACAAGCTTGTGGGGGTTATTAGACCTCCAGAAGTTCAGCATAACACAGAATTCAGTTCTTTTACTCACTTACTGTAACTTGACGTTGGCACCTTCCTCCATCAAGTTACAGTCTGTTCTCTTGTTGTTTATATAAATTACTATGCCATACAGAGGACCTGTGGGCCTTATTCAAAGCTCATTCCAGTCAATGGAAATATTCCCATTGACCTCATGGAGTTTGGATCAGGAGAGCACTAAAAATTTGTTTATTGCCCTGTTGGTTACTCATACTTCTTCATTTTTTCACTTCTTTACATCTATTAGCCTGAACTCTTACTTTCCAGTTTCAGGGGTTGCACTTTTTCTTCTAATCCATAAAGTGATTCTGATATATTGTACATTGGTAACAAACCATAGTAAAACTTTCAGTTTCATATCCAGAGTCATGTCCATAATTCAAAGACCATAATAAACTCACTGTATTGACTGGAACTAATGTCTATCTTCATCATCAAGCTTTCTCCTTTCCCTGCTCTAGTCTATTGCTATGTTTTAATATGTTTCCTATACTTTTTAGAAAAGATGGAGTTTTCCTTCCTCCTTTCCCTAGCTAATAAATCTTCTTTAACTATCATTAGTACAACTCATGAACCCAATCAATCCAAGGTCTAGGTGGAGCATAATCTGCCAGATTTTATGTATTACTAATTATTTGAAATAGCAGAAACAGTACGTAATCTCTGAGGCCAAACAACCAGCTTTTCTTTCAAACACATTAATATTGCTCTTTCAAAAATCTGTATAGCTCAGGGGTAGGCAAACTACGGTCCAGGGGCCACATCCAGCCCTCCAGATGCTTTAATCTGGCCCTTGAGCTCCCGCTGGGGAGCGGGGTCTGGGGCTTGCCCCACTCCACGCGGCTCCTGGAAGCAGTGGCATGTTTTCCCTCCAGCTCCTACGCGTAGAGGCAGCCAGAGGGCTCCGCACACTGCCCCAGCTCCAAGCACCACCCCCACAGCTCCCATTGGCCAGGAACTGCAGCCAACGGGAGCTGCAGGGCCAGTGCCTGAAGACAGGGCAGCGCGCAAAGCCTCCTAGCTGTGCCTCTGCTTAAGAGTCATAGGAGGGACATGCCACTGCTTCTGGGAGCTGCTTGAGGCAAGCGCAGCCCAGAGCCTGCACCCCTGACCCCATCTCACGCCCCAACTCCCTGCCTCAGCCCTGATCCCCCTCCTGCCCTCTGAACCCCTCAGTCCCAGCCCAGAGTACCCCCTGCACTCCCATCCCCACTCCAGAGCCTGCACCCCCAACCAGAGCCCTCACCCCTCCACCACAGCCCGGAGCCCCCTCCCATGCCCTGAACTCCTCATTTCTGACCTCACTCCAGAGCCCGCACCCCCTACTGGAGCCCTTACCCGCTCCTGCATCCCAACCCACAATTTCATGAGCATTAATGCCTCTCCATACAATTTCCATACCCAGATGTGGCCCTCATGCCAAAAAGCTTGCCCACTCCTGGTATAGCTCAAGTGGAAGCATACAGTGCCAAATTCTGCTGTCTCTTATGCTGATAAACTCAGTGGAATGATTCAAAAGTTATACCCTTGTAACAGACTAGTATTTGAACCATATTTTTTAGAACAATTAAAAGTAACTTAGCATTCATTTTTGCTACCTCGAAGATACTTAGTGAAAGAGAAAACATATTTCTCTATGTAGTGTGTGTACTACACTTTTTTAATCATGTGCAAAAGACAGAGGGAGAATTTAGTGGTTTGGAAAGCTGATGCTAAATAGCCTTGGAGACAAACTTTCTTGTTCATCCACATGCTAGATAAAACATGGATAACTGTGTAAGATTCCTATATCCTGCCCTACCAATGTGCCTCAACTTTCACCAGCAATAACCACCTCTAAATAGGATAAGTTCACCCTCTCTGTCCATTCAAAGCATGAGCTCTCCAATTAACACAGACAACACAACATGGCCTAGTAGAGAGGAAGCATTGCCTAGGAGTTATAGCAGTAAGCAGCGAGTCAGGGGACCTGGATTTCATTCTTAATTCTGCCACTGAAATATATCATGTGACCTGGGGCAAATCACAAACTTTTTGTGTCTCAGTCTCCCTATTTGAAAAATGGGGATCAGGCTTACCACATTTGTTAAGGGCTTGGAGATAATAGACTGAAAGGTACTATTCAAACACAAAAGTATTATCATCATCAGTTTATGGTTATGGTTTGTGTGATATCTGAAGACCTGAACTGAGACCACTACATCATCTCACAAAGACAATCATTAGAGACTATCAATGTGGTCTGGATTTGGACACCTAACAGGTAAAAGTTTCTAAAGCTCACTGCTAATCCCATAAGCTATCCTGCAATTTAAAACACATTTACCAAAAAAGATATGAATGAAGAAAACAATGTCTTCTAATTTGCTAGATTTTTCTAGTCATTTAACAATTATGAGAATATACTGTGTATCTTTATAACAAATATAAACGGAAACGCAGTAATTAGAAGCAGAGAAGTGACTTGAGAACAATCATACATTACAAACAATATTAACCACATTATCCTGTCTGTGGAATCTGAGACAATACATAATAAAAATCGTTAAATGTTAAAGAAGTATAACACATCTTGCAGTATTTCAGTCCAAAAGAAAGTAGCTCACTATAGTATTTTATTTATTTATTTATTTTTGTGCCTGGTTGCAATTAAATACAGGAAGGATATTAAAACTTCCAAGAGATTTTTTTTTCAAACCACAACAGAAGAATAGGCGCAGTTGCATAATTGGAGCCAAATCCAAAACCCACTTCCTTCTTATTTACTAGCATCAGCTAAAGGACACTATTTAGATGCTGATGCTAAAAGATCTGGAGTTGACAACTATAAATCATCTATGGGGAAATTTTTTTTCAAAACAACCTTATGCCAAGGGTTAAAAGTTTATAGCTGAGAGACAACAGAAAGTTAGTGCCCACTGCAAAAACTACATCTAGTAGTCATCCTGTCTCTCTTCAATAAAGGCCTTGAATTTTGTTTTGTTGTGGGAAAAAAAATCTTCACCAGTTAATAATTACACTGTAGCAGAATAATATAATAATATTCGGCTACAGTGTAATTTGGTGGAGACACAGAATCGGAGGTCTCTTTTACAGGATGACATTCTATTTTACTAGCAGCCATTTGTCATCTATGCATAGCAGAGATAAAATTAGAAAATATGCTTCCTGATCATCATGTTATATATCAGGCTTTGGTCTTTTTCATTGGCAGCAGAATTTCAGTTCAATGTTGCCTTGTTACCATCACTGACAGCTCTGTGCAGAAAGTTTAATATTAAGGTGATCTGGGAGAAAGAAGACCTCTTGCATGGCTTTAAGAAAAGCATCAGAATGACATTTGAGAATAATGATGGACGCTTAAATGTTGGAATGTACAGATCTGGGAGGAGAATGGATAAAACAAACCAAATATTATTTTTCAGCACTTTCAAATTATTTCAGGTATTTAAATAGCTCTGATTCTTCATGTTCTTACACAAAGATCCCACACATTTTATCTTGAGTACAGTGAATGAAAAAGGCGGCAATACTGTCCTCTTACAGGTGTAGTGTAACCCTGCCTCCGACTTCATATCCTTAAATGCTGTTTGTGTTGAATGGAAAGGTGGGTATTTTAAATAAGGCAAGGCTGAGGGAAGGAAGAAAAAGTATAAACAGGCTGCAACGTTAGCTCTGTGCCAGAAAGTATAACAGTTCGATGCAAAAAGTTCTCCATAAAGGTCACTGTTGCCATAACAACTTTAGTAAGACTGTCCTTCAAGAACGCATTTGGTTTGCCATCCAGGAGAAGCGATCACTCCCTACACATTAGAAGAATTACTAAACTCTAGCTTGAGTCAGGTTGGAATGAAATATATCATTGTCAGTCTGTTTTGGGATTGCTATTTTAAGGCCAAATTCTGAAGCCCTTACTCAGACAATATTCGCATCTGAACCCAAATGAGAGCTTTGCTGAGTAAGGACCTAAGGATTTGACCGTTATTCAGGATACAGCTACAAGGAAACAAATGCTATCTTTGAAATTAACAACCTAAATTTTCTACACTGCAATTCCTTAGCCCGAGACAGATGGCATGGGCCAGCTGCAGGTTTTTAATTGCAGTGTAGACAGACCCTGCCAGATTATATACTGACTCCGACATTCAGGGTGATCCTGTGCAAGTTACGTAGGGCTGAATGCTCGAAAGGAGTTAGGCTTCTAACTTCGATTCATTTCAATGGAAGTTAGCACCCTAAATAAAAGTTAGGAATCTAACTCCTTTTGAACATTCAGCCCTTAGCCTCTATGGAAGAAATAAACCCCAGTGCTAAGGCCGCACTCTACTAGGGTGATTTCATCAGCTGTGTTTATGCATACATCACAGGGACATTAAAAACACTAATTAATCAAGCCTCAAAGTGCTTTGTGACCCTCAGTAAAAGATGGTATTTAGTTGGCAGACAGAAGTGCTGTAGTAATAGTTATCAATCAAAATAAATCAACCACTACTACAGAAATATAAACCAGGAAATTTGTCTCTAGTATTGCTTTCAATGTCATTATATTAGGGATGCGTTTGGCCCAATGCACAGAAACCAATAAGAAAAGTAAATCTACATCAACAAGCTAAGTAAAACATTCTTTAAACCCGTACCTGAGATGACAATAGATTGCAGTCAATGTGAAGTCCCTTCCCAGTTTTATATCTTTGAAGGAGGCCGGCCATGATTGCTCCATACGTGTACAGCCCTGTAGCAAGGTCTGTCATGGCTACTCCGGGCCTGACTGGATCACCATCCTAGCAAAAGAGAAAAAAAATAGGAACAGGGAAGAAATTAATATTTTGTTATGGCACATTCCATATAAGACAAGGGTTAAAAAATATGCTCCTAGTACGTATTACAGAAACATGCTAAGAAGCTAAAATATCTTCTGAGTGAATTAAGTTGAAAAGCCTGCCACTGAAAAATATACATTCTCACAAGTATCTGCAGATAATCTGTTCCTAGCAATACTGTAACTTTACAGCGCTCTCCCCTACAAACAGTGGTAAATTGGGAAAGAATTGTTGTGCTACTCTAACTTCTAATCAACGTTATCACTTTCATTTAATAGTTTCAAAATGTCTTTTAAAAATAAGAAATTGTTAGAAGCAAAATTATTCCAAAGGAAAACACAATTTAATATACCTGGAAAACAAGATACTGTAGGATTTGTCATACAGTTTGTCAGTGGCACATGTCTGACTGAGGAGGAAGGCAAACTGCCCCATTAATTTTCTCGCTGTATCTTAAAACATTCGTCACCTGTTTCCAGTAGAAAAAATTGTTTTATAAAAGGAAGCCCTGAAATGCCAGTGGGGATTCATGAAGATTTTATGAAATGAGACACAATTTGAGACTCACTTTGTAAGCATATTTAATCCTCAAACATAAAACACATATATATACAAAATTAAAAGCTTGAGATTCTGTTACTGAAATGTAAGAACATAGTAAGAGTCCCACTAGTGTTTTGTATTTGCCCTTCAATACAAGCACACTTTTACCAATGTTTGCTTTCTCATCAGCTAACATATTGCAAAATTACAACCAAACCAATCTGAAAATGCCAATATTGAGCTGATTGGCTGGAAGTACTGGTGGTGTAAAAATATTCAAAATTCTGAATCCAACTGTCCAGTCCTCCATGATTTTCCTGTCACATGCAATGTGATACAATGAAGTGTAACAACTTCTCTTTGCAAACATGTATTTGGGACAAAAACCTGGATCTTCAATTGTAAATACTAAAAGAGAAGGAACAAAATCAGGATTAGGTTCCACCAGTCACGCATCAACCTTTTCTCACTATTTAAGGTTCAGTATTTGAGATCATTCAATCTAACTAAGTAACAAAGATTTCATAGCTTCTCTGAATCATTTTTCAGTTGTGTCTTAATTAATAATAAAGAACTAGAACCACGCAAAAGCATGCCAGATTTCCATTGCAAGTGTGACAGTAATGTCATTGGCCTGTAATCTTCAAATCCCTCTGAAATCTTCAATTGCTTTTGGAAATTTGGTGCTTCTCTATAGAGCGCCTTGTCCAAAATAAGTGCCATGTTTTGACCAAAGTTCTCCTCAGGTTCAATGCAAATTTCAATGCATTGATGGTAATTGGATCAATCTAGGTACTTCTGTGGCCCCCCTTACAGTATATCTGAATGTGACCCAAAAACTAATGAATTCATCCTTACAGCATCCGTGAGAGCTAGGGAAGACCTATCTCTATTTACAGATGGGAAACTAAGGCACAGACAAAGTTTCTTGTCCAAGGTCATTCAGGAAATATGTGGAAAATCCAGGAATTGAACCAAGGTCTTTTGAGCGCCAGTCCAGTGCTCTGACAATAAGATTATTTAAATGTGGAAAAATTTCTGAGCATTCTATATAATATCATTAGGAAGCTGGGACTCAATCCTCTTTTTTTAAATCAACTAGCCATAACGCTGATTATGGTTGAAGAACTGTTTTGATCTTCCATCATGTGCTTCAGAATTGTGCTAGAAATTATTTCTTTCCCAAGAAGGATTATAGTGTCCTGAACACTCACATTTCAGACATGAAATAGTGTCACACTGAAGTCAATGGCAACACTCTCATTGACTTCATCCGGGCCAGGATTTTACCTCAGAAGTTTAAGATTACTGCATCCAAGAAGTTCTCTCACTTTGCTGCGTTTTATTTTTGTTGTCTGAGCAAAAGGAAAAGAGATTTTCCAATATCACAGAGTAGTCATAAATATCAGCTAGGGAATGAACAAGTCTACTAACAGAAAAGATGAGACAACCATTATTTCAGAAGCTATAGTACTTTTTACTCTAAGAAAGTTAAAAACTAAGGCTCAGATTCTGATGCCATTACTTGCATTGAATAGTTCCTTACTCCACACGTGATGGCACTGAAGTCAATGGAGACTACTTTTGGAATAAGGTACTCATCATCAAGAGGAAGGGTATCAGAATTTGGCCCGAAATCAGTATGAAAAAGGTAATGAAGTATGAAGGTCTCACCTCATAAAAAAGAGCAGTGTTTTGTCAAACAGCACACAGACAAGATACCTTTAAGCAATTCTGGCAGACATTCAATAAAACTTGAATTTGTAGAGTCACTTTAACTACTTCTCAGTTTACAGTGCTAATTCTAATCACTTTTTAGGACTACAAAATAATTATGATAATTCCGACTCTTTTAAAAGAACTTGATTTCACTCAAGAAAATAAAAAGCTGTCCTTAAAGTCAAATACTGTTTTCCTATTCTGTTTTTAGCAGAGTAAGTTGCGTATATAAATTCAATAACTAGCTATCTATGAGTCATTTAAATGGGATTTTGTTTGTACCAGTAAGGTAATGAGCTGACAGTGTGCCTTGTTGCCAAGAAGGCTAATGGCATTTTGGGCTGTATAAGCAGGGACATTGCCAGCAGATCGAGGGACATTATCATTCCCCTCTATTCGACATTGGCGAGGCCTCATCTGGAGTACTGTGTCCAGTTTTGAGCCCCACACTACAAGAAGGCTGTGGAAAAATTGGAAAGAGTCCAGTAGAGGGCAACTAAAATGATTAGGGGGCTGGAACACATGACTTATGAGGAGAGGCTGAGGGAACTGGGATTGTTTAGTCTGCAGAAGAGAAGAATGAGGGGGGATTTGATAGCTGCTTTCAACTACCTGAAAGGGGGTTCCAAAGAGGATGGATCTAGTGGATCCAGACTGTTCTCAGTGGTTGGCAGATGACAGAACAAGGAGTAATGGTCTGAAGTTGCAGTGGGGAAGGTTTAGGTTGGATATTAGGAAAAATGTTTTCACTAGGAGGGTGGTGAAGCAGTGGATTGGGTTACCTAGGGAAGTGGTGGAATCTCCTTCCTTAGAGGTTTTTAAAGCTAGGCTTGACAAAGCCCTGGCTGTGATGATTTAGTTTGGAATTGGTCCTGCTTTGAGCGGGGGTTGGACTAGATGACCTCCTGAGGTCCCTTCCAACCCTGATATTCTATTATTCTAATACTGCGCTGTCAAATGCACTAAGAAGTCAATTTGGGGATAAAAAATTGCAGGAAATTAAGCTTCTATATAAGATGGCAAGAATTACTACTTTATTCATTATATTTTAAAATTGTTAAATGAAAAGTCAAAAAGACACAAAGTAGAAATTAAAGAAATCTTGAAAATCATCATCAAAAGTACATAAACAACTAGTGTAACAACTATAAAGGAAAGGGAACAGCCCTACTGTATACAATACTATGAAATCCCTCCTGGCCAGAGACACCAAAATCCTTTTACCTGTAAATGGTTAAGAAGCTCAGGTAACCTGACTGACACCTGCCCCAAAGGACCAATAAGAGGACAAAATACTTTCAGATCTTGGGGGAGGGAAGGCTTTTGTTTGTGTGCTCTTTGTTTTGGGGTTGTTCGCTCTTGGGACTAGGAGGGACCAGACATCAATCTATGTTCTCCAAATCTTTCTGAACCAGTCTCTCATATTTCAAACTTGAACTAACAGCCAGGCAAGACGTGTTAGTTTTATCTTTGTTTTCTCAACTTGTAAATGTTCCTTTTTGCTAAGAGGATTTACCTCTGTTTGCTGAAACTTTGAACCTAAGGCTAGAGGGGGTTCCCCTGGGCTCTATGAATCTGATTACCCTGCAAAGTTATTTTCCATCCTGATTTTACAGAGATGATTTTTACATTTTTTTCTTTAATTAAAAGCCTTCTTTTTCAGAACCTGATTGATTTTTCCTTGTTTTAAGATCCAAGGGGATTGGATCTGGACTCACCGGGATTTGGTGGGGGAAATAGGGGGGATGGTTAAAATCTCCTTGTGTTAAGATCCAAGGGGTTGGATCGGTGTTCACTAGGAACTTGGTGAAGAAATCTCTCAAGACTATCCAGGGAAAGGAGTTAGTACTTGGGAGTGGAGGCAGCAAAACCAGATCTAAGCTGGTAATTAAGCTTAGAGATTCTCATGCAGGTCCCCACATTTGTACCCTAAAGTTCAGAGTGGGGAAGGAATCTTGCCAACTAATCTTCTGCTACTTTAGGCACAGCCCCGAGCAGGGGCTGGTGTGAAAGTTACAGAACCCCTGCTGGCACTATGACTCACAGAGACCTCTTAGAACAATAAATCCCCCGCTTATAGAGGATTATATTAGCAATATGTTAGACTCCCTTACCACTCACCCCATGCCGGGTTTATTTTGGCTAGTAAGTAAAGGGGATGGAGCCAAGCCTCCTCGCATTCCCCTCCCCACCACCTGCTTTGGGGAGGAAGCAAGCAGGCGAGTTTTCATGGTTACTTCTGTGTGTGGGGATCCAATGGCCAGAAGCTGGGTAGAACTGAATCAGTGCATAAGAGAGATTTTTTTATTTCCCTGTTCTATCATGTAGTCAAGATACTATCTACCCTAAGCTGTTTTATAGTGAACATCAAACAAAACCTTTACCTTATATCTAATGACAGCCTTCAGTACGTGAAGCAAAATATATCCATCTTAGTCACAGGGGCAGACACAGAAAGGGTATAATTCTAAATTTCACCAGCTTGCAAATAAATGAGACAGCAACATTCTGAGATTGAAAACAAAACTCCACTGGTTTAAAAAGACATCAAGTCTCAACCCTGATGGAGAAAATTACAAATGCGATATGATAACGACAGGGATGATTTCAGCATATACTGTATCACATGAACTTCTTTCTTGGATCTTGGTACCAACATCTGCCTCATCAAGTACATCATCATCCAGTTTTTGCTTAATAAGACTGTATCTTCTCCTCCTCAAGCAGATTTCCTTTGTCTCTGTACATGGTTAATGGACAATTCTTTATCTATGATTCACAAAGAAGAAAAACTTTGTTGAACGTTACTTAAGACTGCGCTCATCAATAAATCAAACCATAAAAGAATCTGTATTTCCTAAATTAAAGATTAAAAAGGATTAAAGGGTTGCAAAATCAAGCTCACTCAAATTAGAAAATGCCAGGATGCCTTAGTTCGGCCCACTTGTGCATATGCATTATGATACAGCCTTTAATTATGTGACCCTACCCTCTGCCTCCCCCCCGCAAAAAAGAGCACCTCTGGTTCATTCAGGGCATGAACAGAGGTTGGATAATGAAGGAGTCTGTTGTCTATAGGACCCATGCCTCATTTGTTGCAGAAATTGGGAAGTTTGTAGTGAACAAGGCAGGTCAGCTAGTTAACAGGAGCAACTAAGTGATCCTTGGGGTGAGTTTGTTGTTTGTTAGCTTGTTGTGGTATGCTCGCTTGAAGTTTATAGTGCAGTCTGTTTTGGGGGCTATGTACTGAGCCAAGCAGTCTGCTAAACTAGGCTAAGAGTTTACTAACAAGGCTCTAGCCTGCTACTCTTCAATCCCTAATCCCTTTAGGATACCATGAGAAGGGGGCAGGGCTAACACACAGAGAAAAGAAGTTTAAAAAGCCAGCTCAGAGGCAACCAGAGGAGCTAGCGAACACAGGAGTTTTGCAAAGGAATTTAGAGAAGACATGTAAGTTGCAGACATATCTAACAAACACACTCTAAACTTAAACCAATATCCCACTCCGTCACCAAACAGAAAAAACCCTGCAAGAGCTAAAATAATGCTGGCAGATGTCCCACAGCAGAGTGGGGAGCTGTCCAGTTTATTGAACTAAATGCGACAAATACAATTACCTGCCTAATGAGCAGGTTGCTTATGTGTGCCTATGGTGTAAGCAGTTCATGGCCCTCAGACGCACAGATCAGGCTCTTAAAATCATAGTGGCCAAAATGGAAGATCTCAGGGAGACAGAGAGGCATACAGAGGAGCTTTCAGAGACACAGTAGAGCAGTCCCATCCCAAATCTGACAGTCTCTGTGCTGGTGAGAAAGAAGAAAGTCTGAAGGAATGAAAGCATCAAGCTGGAGCAGATAGAAACAAACCCACCATTGCAACCCTCCTTACAGATGATGTCATGGTATCCTCTCGCACTGGGGATGCCCCTCTGAGGGAGGGAACCCCTGTTATTAGGAAGTAATGGGAGATTCAATTATTAGAAATATAGATGGGTTTAAGATGACCGGGAGAATTGCATGGTGAACTGCCTGCTCGGTGAGAAGGTTTGCAGACTTCTCAAGACATCTAGATAGACTAATGTGCGGTGCTGAGGAGAAGCTGGTGGTCATGATACATGTAGGTACTGGTGACACAAAGAAAGATAGAACAAAGGTCCTAGAGGCCAAATTTAGACTGCTATGTAAGAGATTGCAGTCAAGGACCTCCCTGGTAGCATTCTCTGAAAGGCTTCTAGTTCCACATGCAGGGTCAGTTACACAGGCAGAACTGCAGAGTCTCAATGTGTGGATGAGACGATGGTGTTGGGAGGAGGAGTTTATTTATTTATTAGAAACTGGAGAATTAATAATTTATTTATTAGAAACTTGGAAACCTTTGGTAAGGGAGAAGCCTATACAGGAAGGATGGGCTCCATTTAAACCAAAACAGAAGCAGATTCCTGGCATGTAAAATTTTAAAAGTCATGGAGGAGTTTTTAAAATAAGGGCTGGGAGAAAGCTAACATGTAAGGAGGAGCACATGGCTCAGATAAAGACATCTCTTGGACAGGATTCATTAAAGGGGAAACTTCCCACAGGGCTGAAGGCCCGACACCCCCCTTCCCCCACAGGACAGAAGCCCCTAACCCCACTACCATGCTGCAGGGCAGAAGCCCTGAGCTCCTCGCACTCCAGTCTGGTAGGTGGAGAATGTGGTGTGAATAAGGGAGATGCCATGAGCCACACTTTAACTGTAAAAGAGCCGCACGCGGTTTGGCCACCTCTGCTCTATATCCTAGGAGAGAGGAGAGGACAGAAATTGATAAAGCACAGGTAGGAACTGACCAGAAACAATCAAACAAAAAAGTGTCCCATTCAATTGCATCACATAAAGGCAGACAAATAAATACACTAATGACAAATTTTAAAAGTGCTTGTATAAAAATGCTATAAATCTAACTATGCAGTGCTATTGTAGATATTTTGGTTCCAAGATATTAGAAAGAAGTAGTAGGTGAGAAAATCTCTTTTATAAAGGTTAGTCCAATAAAATATATCACCTCACCCACCTCGCCTCTCTAGAAGTCTAAATACTAAAATGGGTGAACTTGAGTGCCTGATATTAAATGATGATATTGATATAATAGGCATCACAGAAACTTGGTGGAATCAGGAGCGGCTCTATGTATTTCCCTGCCCCAAGCACGGCAGTCAGGCGGCTTTCCGCAGCACGCCTGCAATAGGTCCGCTGGTAACACAGGTTTGGCAGCATGCCTGAGGGAGGTCCGCCGTCCTGCTCATTCGAAGTACTGCCACCGAATTGCCACTGAAGCTGCAGGACCGTCAGACCTCCCACAGGCATGCCACTGAAGGCAGCCTGACTGCCGCCCTCACAGTGACCAGCAGGCTGCCTCCCGCGGTTTGCCACCCCAGGCATGCGCTTGGTGCGCTGGTGCCTGGAGCCACTCTGGGTGGAATGATGATAATCATTGGGACACGGTAATATCAGGGTATAAAATATACAAGTCATGCTGGTGGGGGAGTGACACTATATGTGAAAGAAAGCATAGTCAAATATATAAAAATCTTAAATGAATCCTGTATGGATAGAAATTCAATGAATAATAAGAATATAATAGCAGAAATATACTACTGACCACCTGACCAGGACAGTGATTGTGAAATGCTCAGGGAAATTAGAGAGGTTACAAAAACAGAAAGCCCAGTAATAATGGGAATTTCAACTATCCCCATAATGACTGGATACATTTCACCTCAGGATGAGATTCAGAGATAAAATTTCCAAACACTATTAACAACTGCTTATTGGAGCAGCTAGTCCTGGAAGCCACAAGGGGAGAGGCAGTTCTCGATTTAGTTCTAAGTGGAGCACAGCATCTGGTCCAAGATGTGAATACAGTCGAACCACTTGGCAATAGCAACCATAATGAAATTAACTTTAACTTCCTTGCAGGGGAGAAAATACCAAAGAAACCCACCACAGTAGCATTTAACTTCAAAAAGGGGAACAATGAACAACAACAACAACAATAACAACAGGAGGAAGCTAGTTAAGTGGAAATTAAAAGAAAGATTCACCAGAGTGAAATGCCTGAAAGCTGCATGGAAACTATTTATAAACACCATAATAGAGAGTCAAACTAAATGTATATCCCAAATTAAAAAAAAAAACAGGGCCAAAAAATGCCACCAGAGCTAAACAGCAGAATAAAAGAGTCAGTTAGAGGCAAAAAGGCATCCTTTAAAAATTGGAAGTCAAATGCCAGTGAGGAAAATAGAAAGGTGCATGAACTCTAGCAAGTCATGTGTAAAAGTATAATTAGGCAGGCCAAAAAAAGAATTTCAAGAGCAACTAGCAAAAGGCACAAAAACTAACAGCAAAAAAAAAGTAAAGTATATCAAAAGCAGGAAGTCTGCCAAACAATCAGTGGGGCCACTGGCCAATCAAGGTGCTAAAGGAGCACTCAGGGAAGAAAAGGCCATTGCAGGGAAGCGAAATGAATTCTTTGTATTGATCTTCATTACAGTGGACATGAGAGAGATTCCCACACCTGAGCCATTCTTTTTAAGTGACAAATCTGAGGACCTGTCCCAGATTGATGTGTCAGTAGAAGAGACTTGGAACAAACTGATAAATTAAACAGTAATAAGTCACCAGGACCAGATGGTATTCATCCCAGAGTTCTGAAGGAACTCAGATATGAAACTGCAGAACTAACTTTGTAATCTATCACTTAAATCAGCCTCTGTACCAGATAGGGAACCAGACAGCAAATGTGAAAAATTGAGACAGGGAATAGGGGTAACAGAAGCCTACATAAGAAAAAGACCCAAAAATCGGGACTGTCCCTATAAAATCAGGACATCTGGTCACCCTAGTACCAGATGACTGGAGAATAGCTAATATAAACACCAATTTTTAAGAAAGACTTACTGACATGTAATTACCAAAATCACTTACGGAGCCTATCTTCAGTACCCGGCAAATTGGTTGAAACCATAGTAAAGAACAGAATTGTCACATAGATTAATACAATACGTTGGGAAAGAGTCAAAATGGCTTGTGTAAAGGGAAAAAATGTCTTATCAATCTATAGGAATTCTTTGAGCACGTCAATAATCATGTGGACAAGGATGATCGAGTGGATTCTGTGTACTTGGACATTCAGAAAGCTTTTGACAAGGTCCACCACCAAAGGCTCTTAAGCAAAATAAGCAGTCATGGAATAAGAGGGAAGGTCCTCTCATGGATTGGTAACTGGTTAAAAGATAGGAAATATAGGATAGAAAAAAAGTACCAGGTTTTCATATGGAAAGTGGTAAATAGCAGGGTCACCCACGGATCTGTACTGGGATCCATACTGTTCAACATATTTCTGAATGATCTGGAAAAAGGAGTAAACAGACAGGTAGCAAAGTTTACAGACAATACTAAATTACTCAAGATAGTTAAGTCCAAAGCTGATTGAGAAGAGTTACAAAAGGATCTCTCTAAACTGGGTGCCTGTGCAACTTAATAGCAGATAAAATTCAATGTTGATAAGTGTAAAGTGATGCACACTGGAAAAAAGTAGTCCATACATACAAAATGATAGGTTCCAAATTAGCTGTTATCATTCAAGAAGAGACCTTGGAATCACTGGGGATAGTTCTCTGAAACATCTGCTCATTGTGAAGCAGAAGTGAAAAAAACCTAAACAGAATGTTATGAACCATTTGCAGAAGGATAGATAAGAAGACAGAAAATATAATGCCAGTATACAAAATTCATGGTACACCCTCACGGTGAATACTGTGTGCATTTCTGGTCCCCAATCTCAAAAAACATATTAGAATTGGAAAGGGTACAGAAAGGGCAACAAAAATAATTAGAAGTATGGAACAGCTTCCATATGAGGAGACATTAAAAAACCTGGGACTAGTCAGCTTAGAAAAGAGATGACTAAGTGGGAGACATAATCAGGGCCGCCCAGAGGATTCAGGGGGCCTGGGGCAAAGCGGGGGAGCTGCAGCGCTTGCACTCGGTGGTCTGGGTCTTTGGCAGCATTTCGGTGTCGGGCGGGGTGGGAGGGAGGCCTTAATGCGCTCCGTGCCTTCGGCAGCACTGAAGGGCCCCCACTGCCAAAATGCCACTGAAGACCTGGACCACCACCAGGACAGGGCTCACGGGGCCCCTGTGGGGCCCAGGTCCTGGGGCAAATTGCCCCAATTGCCCCCCCATCCCTAGGCGACCCTGGACATAATAGAGGTCTATAAAATCACAACTGATGTGGAGAAAAAATGTTATTTACCCCTTCACATAACACAAGAACCTGGGGGTCACCCAATTAAATTAATAGGCAGCAGGTTTAAAACAAACAAAAGGAAGTACTTCTACACACAACAGACAGTCACCCCACGCAACTTGTTGCCAGAGGATGTTGTGAAAGCCAGGAGTAAAACTAGGGTCGTAAAAGAATTCGATAAGTTCCTGGAGGATAGCTATTAGCCAAGATGGTTAGGGATGCAACCCCCACACTCTGGATATCCATAAACTTCTGACTGCCAGAAGCTGGGACTGGATGACAAAGAGGATGGATCACTTGACAACTCCCCTGTTCTGTTCATTTCTCCTGGCACTGGCCACTGTCAGAAGACAGGATACTGGGCTAGATGGACTGTTGGTCTGACCCAGTAAGGCCGCTCTTATGTTCTTACGACTGCAGAAAGAAACATAGTTTCAAGGTAAAGCAGTTGAATGCTGGTCTGGAGAACTGGATTCTCTCCCTGCCTCTGCCACTTGAGTTCCTGTGTGATTCTGGGCAAGTCTCTTATACCAAACTTTTCGCAGGCAGTCACTTCTGCATGTAATTAAAGACTGTATTATAATGCATACATTCAAGAGGGTCAAATTAAGGTTCATGGGCAATGTTTATTCTGGAATATCCTAACTTGAGAGTGCTTGACTTTTCCAGCTTTTTAATCCTTTTTAATTCTTAACTTCGTACTTCCTGTTTTTTTATGAGACCAACCATAACTAATCTTCAAGTTTTTTGTTCATAAATTTCTTTAGATTTTTACGTGGTATTTATATAACATTTACACATTTGTTGTCTTCAGTATATATTTTATTTCCATTGTTATCTTGTGAAGCTCAATATTTCACCATTCAAGTGCCACGTCGACCAATATATTGAAAATAATTAAATTAAACTGTATTCAAACACAAAATTTTTTGCAATTTCAGTTTTAGTTCAACTTTTAAATTACCTTTTTTCTAACTGTATAACAGAAAACTGAGTAAGAACTCATCTTTTCCTACTTTTTAAAAAACAGAATGTCATAGTCTCCAATTTGTAACAAGCAGATAATATACATGAAAAGAAGCTGTAATTTTGTACCTTATTTTCATGCTACCCTTTTTGAGGAGAACAACAAACAATTGCTTTTTGAAAAGAACCAATATAACTTACCACAGCACAAACTCAAAGGAGCACAGCAAGCGCTTATCCAAACCCATTCTGCTTTCTTCACAGTTTCTCCTGTAACCCTTCTTTGTAATAATGGGTCATCTGAGGAATATCAGCTAGCAAAAGTAGCCACTGCCATAACATCCAGGGCAATCATGACTCTCTGCAAATATGCTAATAAACTGGATGGAGTGAGCAACAAGTGACTGATTATCTCTGATATCACAATGTTACTGTTCAGGCAGCAGCAGGGAGCATCAAACGTGCACTGTGTGGGAAAAAAAAAATCAGGTGCTCCAGTGTTCCTAAGTTTAAAAAATAAAAATAAAAAAAAATCCAGCAACATGCAAAAAGAAAATTCATATTGGAAATCATTCCACACACATTAATGAGTGGCCAAAATCTGGTTCAAATCCCCCCTGATGTTTACAAAAAAGGGTTATGAACAAAAGTTGAGACACTGAGGTATAGACACAGTAAAACAGAAAATTTTGACATAAAGTTAATTATTGCCTCGCTACTGCAAGACCATAAGAAGATTGAAAATAAATATCTTTTTTAAAATAGACCATCACCCCATGGTGCCAACATTGCTTCTGAAACCAACCACTGAACTCAAATTTTGGGATTTCTTCCTTCTTAGCACAGAATCAAAGGCAGCATCTCCACAGTGAAGCATGTAACATACTCTACTTTCCATTACAAGGTTGATCTTGTCCCTTCTCTTCCATAACTTCAACTAAAAAGCTCCTTGTCCCTTGAAACTTTTGTCTGCCAGCCAAAAAGTTTATGACAAGGTTTGGGGAGGCTCAAACAAGTAATTTATGAGATATGAAACATTATTAAAAGGTACATTTTCAAACTTAACTCTACTCTTAAATGGTTTTGATTTGGGGATATAAGTTAAAGACGGAAAAGTCCACCTATTACATCCTATGCCAGTAAAAGATAATTCGGTACAATTAATTTTCTAGTTCTCAAATGTTTCCAACACTGTCTTTGGGTGAATACACCACAGTTTAAGAGATCTAGACCATTAATAATCTATTTTTTTCTGATGTTAACATTAAAGTTTGGTTTACCTAATTTCATCCCCGTACTCAAAGTTATATATTTTTATCAGCCCAAGTAACTCCCTTCCTTCTTCGGTGTTTACACCAAGCTTTTGCCCTGTCCCCTTAAGCAGCTCTTACCCTATACTGTTTGTTTAATTTTCATCCTTCCTCATTAACTTGTCTATCTGTGATGGGATACGTAGATATGTAGATATTATTAATATATAAGGCATTAATTTCATCTTCCTTTTCCCTCCTCATAGATCAGCTCTCTGAGTAAAATAAACTTCTATCCTATGCCTTCTGCCAGTATAAAAATGTAATGAAAATATCCTCACAGTCCCGAACAAAAAAAGTTTTAATTGTAGACTTGCCCAGAGAGAGAATGCCTAAGGCTTTCCCATCCAGGCTCTGAGGCGGGGTTGATCCCCATGTTTAGGTGGTTGTTTATTTCTCTTTTTTGCTTATGTTAACTTGTTTTGATTTGTATTTATAAAAGGTTCTTGCCTGCTGAAATGGACCTTCCTGTCTGTTACTGCTCAGCCATTCCGCCAGTTTCCACTAACTCATTTTTGCTGCTTTTTTCTAAATTCCCTTGTCTACATCTTTTTGGCACTGAGATGCCCACATTGAACGCAGTTTTCTAGAACCCTATTCACCCGAGTCCAAACTATGAATGATCAGTAGCTTCCTACATACTGCTTCTTTGTGGTTAACCCAAATTTGAACTGATCACTCTTATATTGCCAATGTAAAACAGAAAACCTTCTGTTAAATGACATGCTTAACAAAACACTTTAATTCCAGAAGTCTTTACACTGCTTTGAACAGGCAAAGGACGGGAAATAAGTTGCCAAAGCTAATGGGAAACAATCATGGCTAGTTTTCAGCAATATACCATGTGTAGCCTTTTGATGAGCTTGTGTTTTGTTTGTTTTTAATCTGAAGGATGATGGCCCCGCTGGTACTGTAGATCCCAATCATGCCTGACTGTCTTGAATTCAATAAAAGACAATGTTTCTTCAGTAACAAAAAATGCCTAGTAAATAGATACACCACTACAAAGATTCTCTTAATATCCAAATTGTATGTCATGATTCACTAAGGGAACTCTTATCTGAATTGGTTTTGAAATTACACTCAAATTATTGCCTTAATGAGTCAGAGAAAATTCCATCAAAGGAACATTCATCTGGCACTGCTGCATCTGGGTACATCAAGTTTTTTGTTCCCCAAATACACCACTTGAATGTGGTGAGTTTCTATTAATTATGTCTTTGAAGACAATAAAAATGTCATCCATGTAAACTAGGTCCTTTTAGCATGCTTTAAATTTATACAAAGAAAAATAGAATCTGGTCAGAGGTATCTACATTAAAGACAGAAAGGCTCTGTGGTACAGATTTAGACAAAACCAGACTCCATTCCATTGTTTGCTATATTCTATAAATACATTGTGAAAATACTACCCAAAAGAAGTAAATCCGGAACTCCATAGTTTGCATCCTTCATTCCTAATACTGAGGTGGTCTAATGAAAGTGTGGGACCCCAAATTCCACTTGTGGTTCAGAATTTAACTTGGCAATATGGTCCAAGGATAACATTTCATCCTTTACGCTGAATGTCTTTGTTTCTGTGCAATCAGTGAGAGCCTTACCAATATTTCAATGTAGTTTTGAGTGCGTGTGTATATTTGTAATACTATAGTACAACTTAGCATCTTCAACAATTGGAGCTCAAATTTCCTGGAGACTATTTCAAAACACTCAGCATGAAGCACTAAGTCATTTCAAAAGGCAGGTATTTCTTACTGAAAACCTTCAGGATTTCTTCAAAAACAGATATTTTCTGAGGATTCAAAGATTCTGAAATGTGATGTGCCCAATGTATGATCTTCTCTCCTTTTCAATTCCCTTCTCTTTCCATCTCCTATTGTGCAGCCAAATATGATATTGTACTGTATCTTTGATGCATTACAATTTTGTATTACCTTTTTTCCTCCTACAATACTTGTATCACTATTTCCTTAATAAAAAGACAACTGGAAAAAATGTGTGCATTAAATTTTACCTTAGACTTCTATCTCCCCCACTGCTGCCCCCTCACTCCCTCAAAATTATAATTTTACAAGAAATGTGAGTATACAGTGAAAAGGAATGTTACACAAGGGACAAAAAGCCTTAATTAAGGCTTAGGTTTTGCTCAAACTTCCCTGCTGTTTAAGCCATAGATTTCATGATTCAATAACAAGAAACAGTTCACTAACTCAGGCACCAAAGCTGCTGTTCAGAGCACAGCGAAGTTCCAGGTCAACTGTACTGGTAAAATCTTTTTATTCTGGGGCATCAAGTCAGCAGCTAGATTGTTGGAGTGAATTAAAATTGACTATATGAGGTGTGACGCGTTGGATTACAGAAACCCCCTTGGGAGCTGCCACCTGATGTGCCAAGACTACTTCTACCCTTGCTTTCCCTGCCAGCTCAGGACTCCAGCACCCTGTCTTGCTGAGCCAGACACTCCCATCTGCTCCAACACACACCCAAGGTCTGAATTACTTGCCCCAAAGCTGCAGGTTTACCTGAAAGCAGCTAACCTAAGTGTTCCTGTCTTTAACACTCAGATGCCCAACTCCCAATGGGGTCTAAACCCAAATAAATCTGTTTTATCCTGTATAAAGCTTCTGCAGGGTAAACTCAAATTGTTCACCCTCTATAACACTGATAAAGAAATATGCATAGTTGTTTGCTCCCCCAGGTATTAATACATACTCTGAGTTAATTAATAAGTAAAAAGTGATTTTATGAAATACAGAAAGTAGGATTTAAGTGGTTCCAAGTAGTAACAGACAGAACAAAGTAAGTCACCAAGCAAAATAAAATGCACAAATCTATGTCTAATCAAACCGAATACAGATAAGATCCTCGCCAGTTCCAGAATGCTCCCTTTTACAGACTAATCTCCTTTTCGCCTGGGTCCAGCAATCACTCACACCCCTTGCACTCAGTCCTTTGTTCTAGTTTCTTTCAAGTATCCTGGGGGGTGGAGATGCTCCCTCTTTAGCCAGCTGAAGACCAAATGGAGGGGGTCTC
>NC_133770.1:98225156-98235903 GCF_003597395.2 Chelonoidis abingdonii | reverse complement strand
GTCCTCCTCAATCCTCCAGCAGTACACTCTCTCACTCTCAGCTCCTTGCGCCTCTTGCTCCCAGCTCCTCAAATGCAAATCTCACTAACTGGGAGGCTTTTAACTAGTTCCAGCTTCAGGTGTCCCAATCAATGTAGCTATCTCCACTGCCTTCTAGAAAGATCTTAATTGGCCCCAGGTGTCTTGATTAACCTGGAGTAACTGCCATTTGGTTACCATGGTCCTAGGGATTTGTTTAGCCTGGGGCTAACATACCTGTTCCTCACTACTTTACTGGCCATCTGGCCTTGCCCCATCACAATGTGTACAAATAGGATGAATAGATATAGTAGATCATAACCTTTACAGAGATATGTTACATGGCACAGGCAGCACAAAACCTATTCCAGTTATGTCATATTCCCATCAAGAATTATGGGGTACAGCGTCGCATGAGATACATAAGAAAGTCCCTGTGGGCTGAGTGGGAGTATAACTTTTGCTACTAATTCCATCCCTGCTTCAGAAACATTCCAGAGTTCTGCATACAACTTCTGAAATGTACTCTATTATTAAAATGGCTCGGGTCAAAAACTGGAAGTGTTAATGCAGCTTTAAAACTGAACAATTTTCAGGTGGTTGTAGATATTATGTTGATGTTCCTAAAATTAATTCTAATTTGTGTACTCCTTCAGCAGAATAAAATCTCCAGTGGTGTCCCCAGAGCACACTCAATGAACTGTTCACCAGAACTTTTGGCAAATTAGGATTCCACTGTATAGTCACACAGTGATCTTCTGTGGATATGATATTGCATAATACAGAGGCCTCATGTCTCACTCTCATTAGAATTTTTTTTACAGCAAGAATACAAATATTTGTAGTTTATCCTGAGGCTGTTTTTCAGGGTAAACCACAAATGTTCACGGCCTGAAACAAATGTTTGGGGAGTGTCCAGACTGGCTGTTCTTTATAGAAGTATTAATTACAGAGAGTTATTTGGCAATCAATTAACTCAACATAAAAAAAAATGATGGGTAAAAACACCTTAATCACTATCATTCAGGTGTCATTAAAGATACTATCCACCAGGGATTCTCATTCTTATTTCCTAACACAAGATGTTAGAAAAGTGAGAATCCTGTCACAATGATAAACTTCAGAGAAGCAGAATTACAACCAGTAAGTCATTTTCTCTTCTGGGTTTATCACAGTCGCTTAATGTGCCAGCAAATGTTTTATTCTGATTCAAGTATTGTATATAAGCTACTATTTTGATTTTACTTTAGTCTATGTCACATGTGGCAGCCTCTTCCCTGAAGACTTTACATTCTAATTAAACAATACATAACCAAAAGGGAGAGGGGAAAAGAGAACACAAGAATTCGTTTTGTTTTGTGTTTACCCTACCCTATTACATATTTTAACACTAATTTTTATCGATAGTATACACACAGCTGATAGTACTTACGGAACAAAGCAGGCCTTTGCACACCCACCCTTACATTGAATGAGAGGTTTTGCCACTTTGTTTTTAATGTTGTTCAAAATTCCACATAACTATTACTTATCCATAAACAGTGCCATTGGAACTTTGCAAGCTTTATTTACTGACATCCTTTAAATATCTGCTGATGAAAAAGCTCTAGATAGTAGCTAGGAATCTTTATTTATTATTATTAAACGAATTCAGAGTGGATTTTCATTGCAACAGCTAAAGGCACTTCTAGAGGCTATGAAAGTCACCCCAAAGCACAAGACCTATGCACCACTTAAGTCTTCAAAATAGGACTTAAGTAGCACTTAGGCACTGCGCTGGCCCTTTGCACATGAAAGAATGTGTGTTTGGGGAGCCCTTATAGAATAAAATATGAATCAAAAACTTTATATGAAGAGAAATAAGAGCTAAAAGTTAGCATGTTTATTTTAATCAGGCAAGAGAATGACTGAGTCAGAATGAATTGTTAAAAGCCCATGGTGAATACACAGAGCTGTTAGCAACAGTGATTAAATGATTCTAATGATTACACTGCCTGAAGTACTGGTGAGGTGATGTGAACATCTGGGTTTCCAGTGTAGATCTTAACACAACCTTTTAATAAAATCCATCTTCATAATGGCCATTGAGGAATATTACTCCCATAATACAACTTACTTCCAATTATTCAATGTAACACTTGTACATTCTGTCATTCACATATCATTGAAAAGTTTTCTTAGAGTTCTATTTTGTTAAATTTTAACCTTTTAAATATGTTTCCTTTAACTCAGTATTAACAACATTTGCCCCTTTGTAACAGCTAAATTCCATGGAAATAATAACTGGCCAATTTTCAGCTCAGGAAGTTGTGTGTGCAACTTCTGCTGTTGTAATGGAAGCAATGCTCTTCACTTCACAAGCACTGCATCAGAATGTAAGGAATGGTTACTTTCCCTACAGAAACTGTAGTTCTTTGAGATGTTGGGCTCGGTGTAGATCCCATTGTACATGCATATGTGCCTCACAAGATTGGATTTTCTTTAAATAGCTGGGTCTCTTAAGACAATGCATGCACCCTGTGCCGCCTCATATTCCCACACAAGGGCATTCTCTCATAATTCAAAGCCCATGGTGGCTGAAAAAGGGGGACTGAGGGCAGGTTTGAGATCCATATTGACTATAATATCTTGAAGAACCACAGTTACTGTATTTATTTCTTCTTTGAGTACGTTTGTACGAACCCCCGTAGGAAACTGGCAAGTAGCATCCTCTCTAAATGGTGGGAATGAGTATAGCTGCATCAAACAAACAGTGATTGAAGTACTGTTCTCCTGAACTTGGCATCTGACCTTGCAGCTAATTCCAAGGGATAGTGCTTGACAAAAATCAGTGGGTTAGTCCACGCCACTGTATTACAGATCTCTGATATTCCTGAAGTGGGGGAAGGTTGTTGCTCATGCTCTGGCAGAATGAGCTGTGATGCTCAGTGAGATAGGAACACCAGCCAGATGATAACACATCAAGATACATGATGCTATACATTTTGATACTCTTTGCAAGGAAGTGGCTTGACATTTAGAATCTCTGGCTATAGCTATAAACAGACAGGGCAATACACTGAATGATTTGGTCCTGTCACCATAATAAAGCAAAGTCCTGGATATATTTAGTGTGTGTAACTTCTTTTTTCCTCAGGTATCAGAAGGGTAGCTGTGTTAGTCTGGATCTGTAAAAGCAGCAAAAAGTCCTGTGGCACCTTATAGACTAACAGACTTATTGGAGCATGAGCTTTCGTGGGTGAATATCCACTTCGTCAGATGCATGTCGATGAGTGGGTATTCACCCACGAAAGCTCATGCTCCAATACATCTGTTAGTCTATAGGGTGCCACAGGACTCTTTGCTGCTTTTTTCCTCATGCTGATTGTGTCTCTGTGAAAAAGGAAAGTAGGCTGATTTAACTGGTTCTGATGAAAATCTGAGACCTCTTTAGAAATGAACTTTGGGTGGGGTTGCAGCATACCCTGTCTTTCAGGCTAGAAATGCCTGAAGCTCACTCACTCTCCTTGCTGAAGTGATAGTCACTAAGAAGACTGACTTCAGAGTAAGGTGATGAAAAGAACGTTCTGAGAGCGGTTCGAATACAGGCTCCATGAGCCTCAGGAGCACTAAATTGGGAAGGTATGCCTTTTCCAGTCAGGTGTCAATCACAGTTCCTATGAACTCTATCATCTCAGATGATGTGAGCGACAATTTTTTTGTAGTTCACTAGGCTCAGATGGGTGAATAAGACAAGCGTACATTCCAGCTTGCCACCATTTCCCACTACAATCTGCCCTCAACCGCCAAGTATGATGAATGCCGTGCCTTCTCGGGTGGGCTGCCACCCCTGCTAGGCATTTCATAAAAACCCTTGGTGCCATGAAGAGTCCAATTGGTAATACCTTGTACTGGTAATGACATTCATGATCAGATCAAATCAAGTGTTTCTTGCAGGCCAGGGGGATGTCATATATATTGTAAGTCAAATGACAAACCGTTCTTGAGCCTGCAGAGATGCAATGAGGGAGGCAAGCACTATCACTTGAATCTGAGGTGGTGTATATATTTGTTTGGTCTTCTCTGGTCTAGGACAGGATAAAAGATCTCCTTTTATCTTAGAGTAAAAAAATATTAGGAGTGGAAGCCTCTTCCCTGTACTCCGGAGGAACATCCTAGATGAAGCAACAAGGCCACTTCTTTTTGTAACAGTTTCTTGTAAGAAGGGTCTCTGAAGAGATAGGGAAAGGGATTAGGTAGGGAGAAAGTTGTGGAAATGACTGGAACATCCGTGGGCAACTATGTTCAAACAACCATTTGTCTGAGGAGATATCGAACCAAGCCTGATGGAAAGGGGCAAGGTGGCTACCAAAGACTGGCTCCCAACTGGATGACAGTCAAGCATAGGTGACACAGGAAATAGATGAGAGGTGTCTCTTTGAGTATGATGTATCGATATTGTTGCTCCAGTTCCCATGCCAATGCTGTCCCCAGCAGGGATCTTGACAGCTTTGTTACAACATACCTTGGTCACACAATTGGAGCAAGCTGAAGATTGGTGTTGATATCTTTAGCAGTGCTGATGCCAGCAGTGTCAGCATACTTTGCACCACTCCTTTGGCACTGGATGTAGACACCTATCCTTAGAGGAGTGATGCGTCTTTTCCTCTCTCAGAGGCAGGGCCTCCCTATGCTCAGAGCTGTCTCCGGTCTTCATTCAGCCCTTCCTTTTGGTATTGCCCCTAGATTGGAGTGCTGGTGCTGGCTCCAATGACACAGTCAGTGCCAAGTGTTCTCGTGCTGAAGTGATTGCCAGCACTAGTGCTGAATGCCCTGGTGCCAGGGTGATCAGCATCAATGTGACCAAAAATCAGTTTCAACTGAGTTTTCTTCCCTGACTTCTTTTTGCTGCTGGACCCTCCACTTGCAGCCCTTGCCACGAAGGATTTACACACAAAAGCACTTTTCAGCGATGTGGCTCTCCCCAGACTGAGAAGGCATCAGCTAGGCCCATCAACCAGGAGAAAGAGCCCATCGCAGGTCGTACAGGGTTAAACCCTTAAGGTTTAGAGGCCACCATGGAGGTTGGCACGAGGCACCTTGCCCTGTTTCACAGGGAGATATATTTCTGTTTAGATGACTTTTTTAAGGAATCCAAACTAAAAAAAATTAACAAAGGTACAATGGGTGAAGTATTTCTTCACAAACTAATCTAGAAGACGAGTTTAAACCTCAAAGAAAAATAGCAGGGGAGACACTAAGTGGGTTCCATCTCATTGCCATGGGTGGTAAGAGGGAACTGAGGGAGAGTTTTACTTGGTCTGTCCTTTATGCCCTCACACAGGAGCATGAGGTGACACGAGGTGCATGAGCTTCCCCAATGAACACTGCTATTAAAAAAAATCCAATCGCACAAGCACGAGCCATATGTGCACCTACAGTGGGATCCAAACTGAAACATACTCAAAGGAGAACCTCACAGTCAGGTGATCTATTCCATATACTGTATGTATTACACAACAAGAATGGAGCAACAAGACATGTTGTCACCATCATCGCCATTACACGAACTAAAACAAAATTAGTTTTCAGGGTGTCTTTCAGTATTTATTCCATCTCCTTGTTTCTTTTCAATTCTGTGACCTGTCCCTTGCCAAACAAGTCCAATACAAATCCTTGGGCAGCATGAGCTCTCTACAGCCTATCGAATACAAGTTATTTGTATTCGAGTGGCATCTAGAGGCCCTAACTAAGAATGAGGACTCACAGCGCAAATTGCTTTACATATGCATAGTAAGACACCGTCACAGCCCCAAAGAGCTTACAATTTAAATAGACATGACAGGCAAAAGGTGGAGGAGAAAAGAATTATTATCCCCATTTTACAGATGAGCAAATAAGGTATAATGAGGTTTTCCCACAAAAGGAACTTAACCCAGGTTTCCTGAGCCACAGTCCAATCCCTTAACCTCAAGGCCACCACTCCTCTCACTTGTTACTCTTCCCTTCTCGCTTTCCCCAAAATGGCAAGTTTGTGAACAGTCACATTTGGATTTAGAGGATATTAGAGAGCAACCACAGCTGAATAAATTGCTTATTAAATAACGGGGGAAATAACTTTAAATAATGTCAACTTTCGTATACAAATCTCAAAAGTCACTCATGAAATCCACACACAAGCCAATAAATTTTCAATTTAACTAAGAGTTTCTGCTGAAATCATGTCCCTGAGACAACAGGCCCTCTCTCCCATATTCTTGTTAGTTACTTTTTCTGCTACACCACTCTTCTTGCTGCCACTCCAGGTGTACCAAATCATTACAGGTTCATATGGCTTCATATCCCGGCTCTTTGGTAAACTTTTTCTGTATTTTCAGAGGCTTTTGGTCTTCATAGTTCTCATTTCGTGACCAACATCTCCAATTGGCTGTCAAACTCTTTCTTATAGAACATCTATTTTTAATTCTGAGCCTCTATTTCCAAGTCAAATTCTTCTCAAATTTCACTGCTCCCTATGGCAAGGACCTTACTTATAATTTATTATTGTAATTTTGAAATTGGTCGTTTCATCTTTGTATTAATTCCATACAGTCTTATTGATTTTATTTACTACGTACATACAAAATCCAGGCCTCTAAATGACTAGCACAGGCAAAATATTGGAGGCATTCCCAGGTTCTTGATGGTTGGATTATTCCTTTTATTAAACTTCAGTGGTTAAGAACATCTATGTTACCCAAATACCAGCCATCCCCCTCACTTGCTGGAAAAATGGAGGAGAGAGCTCTTGAGAGACAGCTGGACAGCTGGGGATAGATACCTCTGGGACCTTAGCTAGCATGAGGAACAGTGGTGCCCCATCTGTAAAAACAGCCTCATGCATGAGCAGGGTTTGGGCAGAGCTCGGGGGCCCTTAGTTCCCACCAATCACACTTGCACATTACAAACTGGCAACTAGAGGGGTGGGGTTTTGCCTTCCTCAGAGCACACAGGAGATTTGGCTAGGGAGAGAGTATTACAGCAGTGATACTTATTTGTCACAACCATACAGCATGTGCCCAGTACAGAGGTAGCAGAGAGGCATGGGCAGAAACCCCTGCTGTGCAGCGTAGGGAGGGTTTCAATGTCAGGTGCAGAAAGAGGCACCCTTCACTTAAACCTTCATCCACGGCAGGGAAAGGTTTGGAGGGGGAAGGGAATCTGCAGCTTTCTTGGTCTTGATCCCCAGATTTTGCAGGAGAGGGTTAGAGGTGATGTTCCCTTCATGTCTCCTCTGCCTTTTACAGCCATTTGTTTGGGAATTGCTCTTCATTTATCCTGCCGGAGAGCTTGTGTGGGCAGGAGATGCCTGACTGTTCCTTCCCTACTTCTGCTACGTCATAATTAACAAAATCACAGCCTTTGTATAGGATATTTTATTCACCACTTAATCTGTGGTGACTAAGCCACTGACAATTTATTCAAACTCATGCTGATTACTGGATCTTTCAATGTCCCTTTTCACACATATTATGCATTTAAATACCAAGGGGACAGAACCTTAGAAATACTTTAGATAGATTACTTAAATGCCTTCATTTTCTTTAAGATTTTGAATATGACATTTAAGGCCCTTCATTCCAGAATACTTTTCTAGCTGTATACACTCCATATACACACCCACCAAGAACCAAGGTCACTTTCTAGCTTGTTTCTAGAATCTATTATCTTATTATAAACTAATTCTAAATGCTAGGCTTTTGCCAATATTGTCCTGTTGTGGGAGAACACCGCTTCAAGAGACTTGCATTGCTGACTCGTTCTCCCATCTTAAATCAAAGCTTATATTTCATTTTTCCAGCTACCAATCACTTTAATTATTTTTATTTCTACAGGCCATTTTATTAAGTACAGCACAAAGCTTCAGTGCATGGAAAAAGGTCTTTACTAAATTTACAATAAAGTTAAGTACCTCCGGTCCTGTGATATGCATAAGACCAGAAACAGCCGCTGCAACAGAGTCATAACCTGCTCGCTGAAACACTGGACCAGTCTGACCATAACCTAAAAACAGAAAGAACTATTTAAAATGCAAATCATTACACATACCAAGGAGATACAGTTTACTACTTTGGGAAAGAAAGAATGCATAAAATTTCTCATCTGTTTCTATACATGTGTTGTCTAGGTTATACAGACAAGAAATAAATAAATACTGCAGTCTTATATTTACACATACTGCCCTTCTTTAGAATAAGTAGTGTTTTCTATTCCAGGAGGTCAATAATGTGCTCTCTGGGTCAACGTGTCTCCGGATGTCTTGACGGAAGAATTTTAACTTCTTTAAGTGAAATCCTGGCCCGACTTAATGCAATCGCAACACTCCCGTGCTATTCACTATGGGCCTAATTCTTTCATCCTTACTTCACAGTGGTACTTTACTTCAACTGATTTCACTGGGCAACTCACAGAGTAAGATACTGTTTTATATGTGTAAGGGTGACAAAACTGACCCCTTAGAAAGAAAACCTACCGTTTATTGTCACAATGCATTTTTGATGAAAAACAATTTTTCCTCAACTCTATAAATAATTACAAATCATTAACGAACCCTTCGGAATTACTTCTCTTTAGAAGCAGCAGAGAGAAGAGACACTTTGTGTTCCTCCTTAGCTCTGCTTACCCCATAACTTCTCCTCTTAGCAACAATCACAGAATCTTCTACTATACCTCATACTGGCCTGCTGCACACCAACTGTCCATTGGACCCTGCTGCCATGCACTAAACATTCTAGTGCACTTTTGAGCTACTCCAGTTTCAAAGCAAAGTAGATCAAGGGAACATTTAGCACAAGGCAGCAGGGGCCACACAGACAGCCAATGAGCAGCAGGCTAGTGCAAGGTAAAATTGACCATCTGTTCATCTAAACAAGCTCTTAAAAAGATAGCCCATTTGAAGGCTATCTTTACCTACCCTTTCCTTCTTTTAGAACAGACCTCACTACACAGTATCAGACATTAGAAAGGAAGCATTTATTATAAGTTGTCTGACACTCCAGTATATGACTTTGTTTTCATTTTACCATAAAATTGTGATTATATCCTATTGTTAAAACATAATATGATGAGATATTTGTGTTGCTGCAAGAGAAATACTTCCTTTAAATGTCTACAATTATGCCTTTTACATCTACATTTCTAGGTGCCAAGCCAAGGTCTTCACAAATTGAATCTGTATACAATCCCTTTATAGTTCTATCAATAAAAAAATTCACACAAACCATCCCAACCAACATAGTTATAGTGGTACAAAAACTGGGGGTAGACCAAAATGAATTGTCCCTTCCATAAATGCTGAGGGAAGATCCCAAACTAATCTCTGGGGGAGCCTAAATAGCCACTGATGACATTAGGACTTCTATAAGCTCCCTCACAACCAGCTTCTTCCAGATACATTAGCTCCTCTGCTGAGCTGCTGCTATGTCCTCTAGCCATAATGAAGCAAGTCAGTAGCAGAGAAGCAGCCTGGTCTAGAGAATCACACTGGGGGCTCCTCTATTCCAATCCCATCTCCAGCACCAATTCAATTTGTGGCCTTAATCAAGTCACAACCTTTCTATCTTAGTTTCCACAACAGTAAAATGGCATTAGATAGCCTTTTCAAAGACCTACAAACATGCTAAAATTCATCAGAATGTACACAACACTCATTTCATTGGAATTGTGCCTTGAAAAAATATTTTTTCAACGTTTGTATCTATGCACAGATGCCAGCATAAGCAGTTTTCCTGCAGCAGATGACTAGCAGGACATAAAAAGCTGGGCAGCTCACTCACTCTCTCCACCTCTCCCCTCAAAAAAAAAAAAAAGGAAAAACGCCTTTATTTAAGAAAAATAATCATTTACTTTCTGGACACACAAATTTTCACAAATCAACCCAAAAATGCTACGACAGGCTCCAACAATTTGTGCTGTTATCTCCCTGAACAGTAGCAGCAAAATCATTTCAATATGTTTGGGTCCACTTCAAAAACAAAAGAAAAACACTCAAAACAACTCTAAGTGACTGGACAGTGAAACACACTGACAATAAGTGAGAAATTAAGAACAAAAAGCACTGGCCTCAGTTATTAACAGAGAACAGACCTCTCAACATGTCTATTCATACAAATGTTTTCACAAACAGGAAACATCTGAAAATTAAATATTTAGGATGTAGAACAACCATAAAAACTCCTTACAATACTATTCTGATGAGGACAAATAACCATCCCTCAAAATACTCATTCTGTACTTTCAAAGGTGATCAGCACAGTTATTTAAATTTTTCTAAGAGCCTTCTTATGTTAGAATATATATTTTGAAGTTCTCACAATGATTTTTTTTACATCTATCATTTGATTTCAAAACATTGCTCATTGCTATGTGCCAGCTGCAAGGTTAAAACCACCTGGTGCCATGCAAAGTTTAACAGGTAGAAAGATATTATAATTAAAAAAGAGATGTGAGTACAGAATTATATTTTAGACTCAGATTCTGAACTGGTAAAGCCAGTACGGGGCCAAAATCCATTTTTGATTTGCCTAGTCACAGGAAATCTGGAGTTGGAAACAACCTGGAAAAGAGATGGCAATCCAACCTTAAGAATTATAGGTGTGTTGTAAACAAGACACGAGAAGTCATTCTTCCGCTCTACTCTGCACTGGTTAGGCCTCAACTGGAGTATTGTGTCCAGTTCTGGGCACCGCATTTCAAGAAAGATGTGGAGAAA
>NC_133770.1:98042460-98224881 GCF_003597395.2 Chelonoidis abingdonii | reverse complement strand
GCCTAGGGAGGTTGTGGAATCTCCATCTCTGGAGATATTTAAGAGTAGGTTAGATAAATGTCTATCAGGGATGGTCTGGACAGTATTTGGTCCTGCCATGAGGGCAGGGGACTGGACTCGATGACCTCTCGAGGTCCCTTCCAGTCCTAGAGTCTATGAATCTATGAATTAAGGGATGAATAAACTAATTGTAAGATTAAAAGATATAATCGTCCTTCTCCAGACAGACAAGAAACAAAAGGATACATGTTTTTGTCCTAGTTAACTGCACAGATCACAAACAAATAAGGATTTAGCCACAAGACTGAACGAACGTACGTATGTCTGAGCATGTGCCATACAGGAAATTTTGTTTTTTTAAAATGTGTAGGGCCAATTTTTCAAAGTCAGGGCACACATCTGAGCAGACCTCGCAGCATATGCATGCAAGTACTGTAACAAATGTGTTGTGAATAAAAATAGATGTTTACCATGCACATAATCAGTTTGGCCTTGTGTTTGTGCAAATACCCAATGCACACTTCCACTCATAAATTCAACACACACACACACACGTACGCAAGCAATTGCACATGCTTACCTCTGAAAATAGGTTCCATGCTAATATTACATACAGTCTTGAATGGACAAAATTTAGATACAATGTTACATTTGTTCTAGGCGTTTACCAAATCAGCTAAGTTTGTTTTTATTTTGTTCGTGGGTATTGTTTTGTTCGGGGGGGTAAATTAAAATGTCATGATTTAGGGAGTTCTCAGCTTTACATAAATTTAAGAAACAATTGTCAGATGTGCAATCGCTGAAGGATTTATTTCTCTACTGATTTTGCTTTAAAACCATGGGAGTCCTTAGAGTCCTGTAAAGTGGAATTTCTATATAAATGGGGGAAGGATGTTCCACAATTCCAAATCTCCACCCACGGGTTAGAGGTATAGGGCCTGATCCTCTGAGGCACTGCACATCCTCCATTCTCACTTCCCAAAGGAAGCTCAGTGCCTTTCAAGACCCTGCCGTTATAAGCCATATTTATTTCATTCACACTCTTCAAAGCAGTCAGTCACATCATCAACGTGGTGACAAGAAAGTCAATAGAGAAGCAGCAACCGCCGCCAGTCTACTCCCCAAGTACTGTCCCACAGTTGTCACTGCCAAAGCATTATTGAATATGATTTGTATAGTACATACCAACTGCCTTACGCCGCACTGAACACAAACTGAATGCGCACTGGAGAACAGCTTGTATATTCAACACAGCCATTTATGTCAGTGCTGGCCACAATTTCCTCTCCTCAGGCTACAGCTGCCACTGTCCTGATTCATGCTGACAAGCCATCCTCTATCCACTAAGAAGCCCTGTTATTAATTTATTGTCCTTCTTCTCTCACGGGCAGGAAGAGAGACATGGTATGAAACAAGTATCGAAGAACAAGTTCACTAGTTTGCTGGCGTCAAAGGCGGGCTGGCGTCCATCTTGTAGAATGCTTAAAAAGTCTGGCACAGCTTACATCTTGCACCACATGTAGAATGTTTAAAAAGTCTGGCACAGCTTACATCTTGCCTCAGCTTGCGATGGACTAGATAACTTCTTGAAGTCCTTTCCAACCCTACACTTCTATGATTCTATATACACAGTGAATTCCATGGTATTACTCCAGCAATCCCAGATGTGATGGGCCAAACTCAGGTGGAGAAAGGCATAGATCTTTACTGGCTACCATTAGCACTCTGTTTTTCAGAAAGTCCTGCACAATTACATTTATGCAGCAAGCAAAGTAGAGCATACGACTAAACTGCTTACCACATGCAACATTCCCATCATCTTCACGATATGAAGCCAAGGTGAGAAAGGACACAGTCAGCTATCCATCTCTCTCTTTTGACTTATGCAAACAACTGCATGCAGTGTGAGTGTTCAAAACCGCATATGCCTACTATACCATGCGCAGGATGCTGCTATTCCTGCGTCTGACTTTCTTTAAGTTGTGAGGAGCCATTATGCTGAAAGTGACATATGATACGAGGATGAGATGAAGACAAGGCTAATAGGAAATAATAAAGCAGTTCACAGTCACAGTTGACAGAATTCCAGACGTTACTAATACTAGATGCTATGGGATGCGTACACGACAATATTTCAGTACAGAGCAAAAAAGAGAATGCTGGTGTCAAAGAAAATTCCCCTAGTCAAACTGAAAGATAACAATTATGTCAGGATAAAACTAGTGCACTTCCCACAAACTGGAGGAATTATTGCAGAAGCGACTGTATGAGACAGCCTTTGTCCAGGACGAGGTTTCAATCAGATGTAACAAAAGTGAACTTATATCAGAGAAAGTTTCACCTGTAGAATGCACTATGACATTTCCTGACAGACATGAGGGCTGAGAGAAAAACATTTCTTCTCCCAGATTTTTCCAACTGAGTTAGTACAGAGAATTCTTTCCCAGGTATCTACCTGGTGGGTCTTGGCCACATGTTCAGGGTCTAACTGATCACCATATTTGGGGTTAGAAAGGAATTTTCTCCCGGGTCAGACTGGCAGAGGCGCTGGGCGGTTTTCACCTTCCTAAGCAGCATGGGGCATGGGTCACCTGCAGGTATAAACTAGTGTAAATAGTAGATTCTCTGTAACTTGAAGTCCTTAAACCATGACTTGAGGACTTCAGTAACTCAGCCAGAAGCTAGGGGTCTATTACAGGAGTGGGTGACGTTCTATGGCCTGCAGTGTGCAGGAAGTTGGACTACATGATCATGATCGTCCCTTCTGACCTTGAAGTCTATAAGTTGGATTACAGAATCATAGACTTTAAGGTCAGAACGGACCATTATGATAATCTAGTCTGATCTCCTGCACAATGCAGGCTACAGAATCTCACCCACCCAACTCCCGTATCAAACCTTTGTCTGAGCCATTGAAATCCTCAAATCATGGTTTAAAAAGACTTCAAGGTGCAGAGAATCCTCCAGCAAGTGACCCTTGCCCCACGCTGCAGAAGAAGGCGAAAAACCCTCAGGGCCTCTGCCAATCTGTCCTGGAGGAAAATTCCTTTCTGATCCCAAATATGGTGATCAGAACTCAGATGGAGATATGGATCACAGAACTCAGTCAAAATACAGCAGCTCTTTTGTGTGAAAAACTACATGTAAACTAATTCTGCCTAGCTGGGGTGGCATTCCTGCTCATATGAGATGGGGTCAGCCAGTTAGGGACACAGGAGAAATCCCATCTGACCTATCCTAATGAAAGGGGCTCATCTTGACACATATCACAAAAGATAAAAGGATAACAACATTTGCAAATATAGGAGCAAAGAAGTTTTGCAAAACAAGCTACTATTAAGAGTCCACAGACACAAAATGTTCTAACTATTGCCACACAAGTCAAATCCCAAAACTGCTTGAGGACTTTTGTCACCCAAGACAGACAGACTTTTCTTTTTTTTTTTTTAAACACAATTCTGTTAACGAAGTAAAGGAATCCTTTAGGGTATCCAAAAGGGTAAAATTATGACTAACAAGACAAAATATTAGGAAAGGAAAAATTTAGGCTGAAAAAAATCAAGGAACACTTCATAACAGTGGACATCATTAGAACTACAGAGTAGTGTCACAGGTGAAGTTGTCAAAGTTGATTTTGAAATATTTAAAATTAACTACACAAGAAGCTAGAAAATACTTTCTACAGTAGAGAACACTCCTGCACTGGTATGGTAAAGATGTTGTGTATGTCTTTTCCGGCTCTAGATTTATAATGCCATGTTAGCCATGAAATAGTTTTTCCTTTTGCATCAAAAGAAAGTGATATTTTTTGCTAGCCTTATAACAGACTCACTCTTCATAAACGTTAAGAAAGCTTGCAAACCAAATGAAGATGTTTGCCCCCTAAAAAGCCCCCACGTGTCATAATTTTGTAACATTTATGATCTTGTGCTGTTCCTGGATAGGTACTGCAACCGTATTTAGCCACTCTTTGTTTGCTTATTTAAGGGTCTCTAAAGGTAAGATGACAGAATTCCTTACAGATGTATAAAAAACAGTACTCTTTGCCTATGAGTTGTAAGTAAGCACTAAGGGCAAAGAGATATCAGTAAAGTAAAATGTTTTGCAACACTGTCAATTAAAGGGACACTAACTTAAAAATCATATCTGCTAGAGTTTATTCTCAACCTACTATTGTTAAAAATAACATCTGCAAATATGATAGAGATTACTGAAAACACACTTTCTATGATTTTTCAGTTTTGTTTTGTTTCATGCCTTTCACAACTCTGTGTTTTGTCAAGTTTCACTGTTTCCCAAGCAGGGTCAGTCATTTAAACACTGTTTCAGCCTTTTACCAAAAAGACTGGCTTTCAAATTGATGTCCCTTTAATTAATTGCCAGAGGAAACTCTAAATCGGACATTCCGATAAAAATGAATGTCAGCATTTCTTATGCCAAACTATTGTCCAAAATATTAATATGCTAAACAAAAACAAAACCACTGTTTCTGCACTTCTTCATAATCCACTAACAAGATAAAATTTTATAAGATTAAATATAAAACACATTGTTTTGTGGGGCAGGAGGGGAAGCAAAATGGAGACATGCTGTCAACAAAGACCAGTTCCCTGTAGTTAGATTCCCACATGACAAATGACATAATGTCAGTCTGTATAGGATATTCTGAGCAAAACACAGAAAATGTGCTCAACACAGGCATTTCTACAAATAGGAACTAAGTATGTCACAAATTCAATCCAGATAGATGGATATCCCTACTGAATAACAAATTAATGAGAAACACCTTTAGACTTGTTCTACTGCCAAAAGAAAGCATTCAGTTAAATACAGCCTACATCTTTATTTAATAAAGATTAATGAAACAAGCAGAAGAACACAAGCAATTCTCTATTATGAGAAAAGCCAAAATGTAAGAGACACATTATATGAATCTTTGTAATGTCAGAGCTGCCAGATACGTTAGCAGAACAAATAATGACTTTCGGAAAATCCCTGCCATGTGTTGGTCAGAAGAAAAGGAAGTACAGCGTCCTGGGTCAGCATACTTAAAGCGGATCAGAACCGATATGAAAAAAGTGAAGTTAGAGCAAATTGTCAGAAGAGATGAAAGAGCAAAAGGTAAATCTGTGACAGCAAATATAAAACTCTGACAATCTTGCAAATAAAACTCTCTACATTTCCTCTCCCAAATGATAATTCTGGATACGTATACAGTACATCCCGTCTGTATCCATCTGTCATTTGTAGTCTTAGATTGTAAACTCTTTGGGGCAGGGACTGTTTTTTTTTGTTGTGTTCATACAGCGCCTAGAACAATGGGGCCCTAGTCCATCACTAGGGTTCCTAGTCACTACAGTAATACAAATAAATAATATTAATACAGCAATTACTTTATTCCTTTTATATACTTTAACTGAAATGCTGTAGGTCCCTCTTATAAGTAGCATTGCTTTGTGTTATAAATCTATGTGCAAAGATAAAATAATATGAGTAAATGGCATTCAAGAATACAATTATAATTTTACTGTGTCTTAGCTACCTAAAGGCTCAAGAAAGATTTTTCAAAGGGATATATGCCAATTAAGCACTAAAATGCACTGACTTTTAATGGGATTGAGGCACTCAGTGTCATTAGGCTCCTTTGAAAACCCCAACCTCAGTTCTGGGCTTGAACCAAAGCCATTAAAGACAATAGGAATATTTCCATTGATTTCAATATGGTTTTAATCAGACCTTTTGGCCTTCAAGATCATGAATTTTGGCTACTCAGCGGGCCTGCAATAATTGCAAAGTCTAGGGTGCAATAATCTACAGAGTGCTTATGCTAATATTAGCCTTTATCCCTCAGTCAGCATACATTTTAATCAGTTACATATTGAATCTCAGTCTGGGAAGCTGCTTATATCTTCACTTTGAGTAGCTCTACTACATGACCTTAGAAAAGTAGTGAGATTTAGTGGTCTATCTTCTGAAAAAAAATATGATCTTAAAAAGAAATACCTGGCAGAGATTAGGCTTAGTATTAGCGTGGATTTTTTTAAAGGTACCTTGGAAATATTTTTTCCACTCATGGTTGTACAAATAAATACTTTTTTTAAAAAAAATCTCCAAGCTCAAAGGATGAGCACACTATCTCCATTTTTGGCCCGCTGAACTCTAAACTAGATTTCATTTACAGTCATCAACTAACATTAACGTTTCACTGTTATGGTGAAAATATAAATCCATGTCTGAAGTTGCAATGAACTGCCACAAGACCAGATACAAGTGCAAATCTGGAGTGTCTTCCCAGGATGTAAGAGCCAAGGAGCATTTTAGGGAGAGTTTAAAAATCAGTCGTAAGTATACACAATGAAGTGAATATGCGTATGCCTGGTATGAACAGCTGCCCTCACCATGCAATACTAAGTACTTAAAGTATATGTTCATTTATTGTTTGCATGTCACACCTTTGTACAGTGATATTAAAATGGTACGTGCATCTTATTTATGAAAACAGTGAACCTTAACAACTGATGGTTGAAACTCTCCAATTTTATGCAATTTTTCTATCACAAATTTAGTCAGTGGACCCGCTAGCAAAATAAATAATATTTCACAGGTCATGTGGCTATCAATACATAATGGATAAGCTTTGAATGGTTCTCAGCCTCAATAAATTTATTAAACATGCTTAGTGTTAGCTTCAATTCTGCTGGCTTTAAACCCTCCCTTATCCCATTTATTCATTTTCTACTCCTGTGGGAGTGCATTTAAAACAAGCAAAAAATCTCAAAAGTATATGAGGACACAGGGTGCACAAAGTAGAATATGACCCCCTGGTGCCCAACTGTACCACCTACTGCTTCACACCACGGACCACCTAAAACAACACAAATTTGCCACAGTACAAATAAACTTCCCAAGCAGTGCATAAGCAGAACAAATCTTTGACGAACACTGTCTGTAGCAGATACAACTGTCATTCCACATTCTCAACTGTTCCTTTTTCATAATGGTATTCTTAAAAACACTTATTTTATCCTCACATTCTCTGGCTGGTACAGCACTGAGGAGTGAAGGCCTCTGATAAAATAATGAGATCCATTAATTTTCACTAACTCCTCCCATGGTTTGAGTGAACAAGTCCCATTTAACAAAAGACATGACAAGACTGGAAAAGAAAAGAAAAAAAGAAACTGTTTGAAATCACCACCAACTAATAAGGCCTTAATCTGACAAGGTTATAAGTGACCTTGGGACAGATTCTCAGCTTTAGTAAATTGTCATAGCTTAATTGATGTCAGTGGAGCTACAACTTACCCCAGCTGAGGATTTAGTTTCTTAATTCCCAATGAATGGCTTTTATTTTATTCCAGTTCTTACAATAAAAAATGGTTAGGAATACCTCACAGAAGCCACTCAGTCTTATGATATCCTAAGGACAAAGACACTGATCAAAGTTATCAGTGTTATACCTTTTTATTAAATGTGATTTCTTCATCCAAACTACAATAATTTTCCCCAGAACAGTCTACAGTAATCCTTTTCTGCAATATTTTATGAACAACTTTACCACAATATGACTCAATTCTTTTAGAAAATCCCATTAACAATAAGGAGCTGAACTCTATCCTGGAATAACCCTGTTGCACCACAGACGAATGTGACCAGTTTCTCTGTTGCCTCTCTTAATTAAATTTGCCGTATGGGATGACATTTTCAAGTCAGTAAATGTCCTGTAGCAAAAGCATTATACAATCCTTTTAAAATGTATTCTTAAAAATATTATGAATTAGTACTTTCTTCAAACATATGGGTAGGGTTTATTGCAAAACCAATTACACTATGATTGGTGAATACCATGAATAAATGTCAATGAATAAATACTCTGACAAGGGTGTTGAACATATTCACTGGGCATACTCTCTATCCCATGCCTGGATTCTCCTCTTTATTTATAGACTACCGCAATCTGACCCATTTTAAATATAATGGAAAACAAAAAGTTATCAGAGTTACTACGAACTCTGCAGCATATCCACAAACTTGTTCTTATTAAAACCTTATTTTGCAGCAAAACCCACAACTTTTAATGACAAAATTTTCTCCACACTGGGATATATAATGCTTTTAATGTTCAAACAAGGGGCAAAATGCCAGACACTTCCATCATTTTCACGTCCATAAACGATAGATGTCTTTAGTAATCACTGTCTTTCTCCCACTCCTAACACTTTTATTTTGTACTAGAGAAATGTTTTATTTTATCACGTTATTTTAAAATACAGAGAATTAATGCAGACCATATGCACATTGGTTTACATTTTCAGGTCAAGATAAGCTTCATACAGCATTCCTACTAATTTAATATACTGCAGAAATATAGTACATGGAATTATCATGAACATTGCACCACAAATCCATTTTGATAACTCAGATTTATCAACAAATGATCAGCACAAGCTGAAAAATTTGCTATTTAAAACTCAAAAGCTTCCCACCCCCACAAAAGAGTGCATGAGTATCTTAGACATATAAAATAAACCAGGAATTTATCATGAGATCTTGCTCTCAGAAAAGGAAGATTTCGTTTCTGGTCCCTCAAGCAATAGTAATAGGGATTCAAATGTTTGTTCATCTTTTCTTGAGTCATTTCTATAAGAAACTACTGAAAACTAAGGACAATAAAAGCTGTTTCACAAAATTTATTGCAAGGCTTTTAAAGCTGCCTAAAATCTTCCAGCTTTATTTTTGTTAATGTAAGTAGGCACTAGTCCAAGTAAAATAGCTACTGAAAAATAAACATTAAACCATCAGTAAGTGTCTCCATAATTGTACTGGTTGCTATGTTGTTCATATCCATAATTTCAGTGGTCTAATCTGGTTTCATTCACTGTAAACTACACCAACATCAGATTTTACCACTCACAGGCATCTGTCTGCTATGGTATTCTTCATTAGGACTGGAGCCAGGAGCCTTCAACTTCAGATTTTATATCAAATAGTGCTTGCTGCAGGTCACTGATATTTAGATGGAAGGTCAAGCTATGACTGTGAAACCTTGAAAAACTAGCGTCTCTATGTGTGTTTGAAAGTAAATATTGAATTTTAATGGAAGAAAGAGTTATGACATTCTCATTAAACTTTGTATATACTTTATACTCAACAAGGAATTAGAGTGCTGACAGTGAGTTATATATCAAAACTGTACAAATTCTCTGCTGTTTCTTACTCCTAAACTCACTTTCATCTCTTTTGCTGTTCAGACTATGTGATAGTTAGGGCTGACCAAGAACAGAAGGGGGAAAACGCCATTGCCCTCCTGGGACAGAATATTAAATGCAAATTTAAAAGCTAGCTCAGTGGCTTAGGATAAAGAAGTGCCCTGCATGCTGATGGCGTGTTAGGCAGAAAGATGCAGAAAAGTCACACTGCAGTTGGAGCCACTCCTCCTGGGCGTAGTGCATGTCCAGACTGATTCACAGCAGAACATCAGCTCTGCTGCCCATGGCGAGGGTGCACTGTGCTCCCTGCTCTGCTTTCAGCCATCTCTGCTCCTCCTTGCCTCCTTTAAGACAGCTTGCACCCACTGAGGCTGTGGGAGGGAACCGGGATTACGCACCCCAACAGGATTCTGGCCAGCCCCCATGCAGCAGTTCAAGTAAGGTGCAACCACCTTACACTAGCATACCATTGCAGAGACCAGAGTTTGGCCTGTAATTGCTTGTACTTTGCATTACCAGCACATGTGAGAGACTCAAGTTCCATTGCCAAAGGTTTGTCACCATGCTGAACTTCACAGGAATATCCTGATCTGAGCAGATTGGTCTTGGATCCTGTAAAGCTAACTGTAACTTTGCAAGACCAAAATCAAAACAAAAAACTCACCTAACATGAATTTGCTTCAGACAGGAAGTACTCCTTTGTGCACTCTGACAGAGCATCATAATGTCTTTAGTTCTGTTCCACAGGATAAATTCCCGTAAGGTTTGGTTTTATTCTGGAAAGAGACTCTGTAAAATTGACATTGTGGAGTTCCAGTTTATTGTGCTTCAGTGACGTCAAATTCAAACGTGCCCAGTTTACAAACATCAAGATGCTTTTTCTTTCCTGCATACACAACATGGACTCTCAAAGTCAAGTCTGAGTCTTCCCACTTCTTCATTAGCTAGAACAACAAAGATTTTATTTCTACAAACTAAATTGCACCCTCATTTACATCTCTAAATTCCAACTGTTTTCATATTCTGCTCTTCAGGTTCCATTTGTACATGGTCTCTTTTTAGAGTACAAACATGTTGGTTTCAAATGAGAGTGCTCAGACCTTTCCTACTACAGTATGTAGAAAACCTGTACACATATCAGGTGTACAGATTAAAACAGCATCTTCCTCACGTTTAATCACAAAACACTCACGGGAACTTTGTGTAAGACTACAGTACTGCCAACCCCACGCCAACTCTTCAGGTATGAGTCATGACCCCAAATAGTGATGATCATGACTTTTTTTTTAAATAAATGTGGGGTTTGATTATTTCCCTTCTGGTTTCTGAGCCTTTAGGTCACATGTGGGTCATGCTTTACCACTATTCTCCACACTTGCAAAGGCTAGGAACTTTTTTTTTTTTTAATGAAAGCTGAAATTCTTGCCCATCTGCCACCCCTAAAAAATTGCCTTTAGGAAAAAAACACCAAATATTGTGAGATTTGCACTAAAATCATGAGAGTTGGCAACACTGAAACCATTACATCTAATAGCATGTACACAGTATTTTTATAAAGATGCCTCAAGAGAAGGTGACAGCCTGCTTCCAGATGGATCATCCAAGATATGAAACAGATGGGACGGAAAATATGCCTAAGGAGCAGAAGAGAAGATCAAGATCCATATGCAGCAGAAGGAACATCCAGGTTGTGTAGCTACTGTTTCAACTGGGAAACAATTAACACTATTGGTTAAGAATAAATTTAAAAAAAAAAAAAATCCTCATGCCTCCTTCACTTTTTCCAATTAAGACAGTGACAATCTCTACAGAATACAATTCAGTTTTACCTTTAAGGCTTTTTGCTTTCTCTCCCATCATTTAATTGTGGTTACTTAAGTTAACAGTAAACTGCTAAGGTAAAAATATTTCACATAATTAGGCTATTCGGTTACTAATAATTTTAGTGGGGGAAGAAAGATTATTATAGGGCCACCAGAGTCCCAATTCTGACACTGTGGGCCAGCTCAGCTTCCATCGAAGGAGAAAACAGTGATGCTAAATTGGGGTATATTTTCTTAGTGTCTACTCACAAACTGTATACAAGTCACTTCCACTTACAAAGAAAGCACTATGGCCCTTTCTCTCTTGGACTCTGGGAATCTCTCCACTTAAACACACTGTTCCCTTCTCCTCCCTCAACCCCAAAGCTATTCACTTAGGATCACATGGCCTTGAAAGGCGAGTCTGGGCATTGGTCCTCCTTTTGTCCAGCCGCTTTGCAATACAGAGGAACCTCGGAGTGGCCAAGCAGGGAAACTGATCCACAGAACTACAATGGTATAATTATACTGCTATAGCTAACTTCACCCTGTACACGAGCCCTTAAAATCATCCAATCACCCTTAAAAACTGACTTGACATAATGAGAGCTTACACATCCATGACTCTTAGGGTATGTCTACACTACGGGATTATTCTGATTTTACAGAAATCGACTTTTGGAAACAGATTGTATAAAGTCGAGTGCACGTGGCCACAGTAAGCACATTAATTCGGCAGTGTGCGTCCATGTACCGAGGCTAGCGTCGACTTCCGGAGCATTGCACTGTGAGTACCTATCCCATAGCTCCCGCAGTCTCCCCCGCCCATTGGAATCTGGGTTGAGATCCCAATTCCTGATGGGGCCAAAAATTTGTCGCAGGTGGTTATGTGTAAATGTCATCAGTCAATCCTCCCTCCGTGAAAGCAATGGCAAACAATCAGTCACCCCTCCCTCTGTGAGCATCCATTTGATTCTTTGGCTTTCTGCTACGCTTGTCTCAGCTACTTAAATTTCACACAGCACTGTGTCGAGTCCCTGTTGTGGTCTCTGTCCACCATAGCCTTGGAGATTTTTTCAAATGTTTTGGTATTTCGTCTGTTGGAAGGGAGTTCTGATAGAACAGATTCATCTCGCCATACAGAGATCAGATTCAGTAACTCCTGTACGATCCATGCTGGAGCTCTTTTTTGATTCTGGGACTGCATGGTCACATGTGTTGATTAGTGCTCCACGTTGGGCAAACAGGAAATGAAATTCAAAAGTTTGCGGGGCTTTTCCTGTCTACCTGGCCAGTGCATTCGAGTTCAGATTGCTGTCCAGAGCAGTCACAATGGTGAACTGTGGGATAGCTTCTGGAGGCCAATACCGTTGAATTGCAGCCACACTAACCCTAATTTGAAATGGCAATACTGATTTCAGCGCTACTCCCCTCCTTAGGGAGAAGTACAGATATCGATATTAAGAGACCTTTATATCAAAATAAAGGGCTTTGTTGTGTGGATGGGTGCAGGGTTAATTGGGTTTAACGCTGCTAAATTCAAAATAAACTCAAAGTGTAGACCAGGCCTAAGGCTACAACTATATTTGGAGCTGGGAGCATGCATCCTAGTTTATCAAAACCCACCCCCATCTCTGCTCAAACTAGCATACTAAGAACAGTAGTGTAATGCAGGCAGCGGCACAGGCTAGCTGCCCCAGTATGTACCCAGGGGCTCCCGGCATAGGGTTGACAACTTTCTAATCACACAAAACTGAATACGACTGGTTTCTGGGCTGAGAGTGTGGACTCTGGGGTGGGGCTGGGGATGAGGGGTTTGAGGTGTGGGAGGGAACTCTTGGCTGGGCCAGGGAGTTGGGGTGCAGGGGAGGAGGGTGCAGGGTCCTGACAGCACTTACCGCGGCTCTGAGGAACGGCTGCCAGGTGCCTGCGGCTTCTAGGTAGAGTCATGGGCAGGTGGCTCTGCGCAGTGTGCACTGCCTTTGCACCCACAGGCACTGCCATGCACAGCTCCCATTTGCTGTGGTTCCCAGCCAATGGGAGCTATGGAGCCAGTACTCGGGGTGGAGCAGTATGCAGAGGCTCCCAGTCCCTGGTGGCCCCAGCACCTAAGAGCTGCAGGGACCTGGCGGCTGCTTTCGGAACTAACATGGAACCCGGGCAGGTAGGGAGCCTGCCTTAGCCCCGAGCCCCCACTGCACTGCCAACCAGACTTTCAACAGCCCAGTTGGCAGTGTGACCGGAGCCGCCTGGGTCCCTTTTTACTGGGCATTCCGGTCCAAAACCAGATGTCTGGCAACCCTATCCAGGCAGGTACATATTTGGGGTGGCTAGTCCGAGCCACTGCCCATATCACTCAAGCTACACTGCTATTTTTAACGTCTTACTTACAGATAGCTAGCACAGGTACATCTACGCAAACTGAGAATCAAACCCCCAGTTAAAAGTGCAGACATACCCTTAGACTCACATACATTACAACTTTCCACAATAAAAATATTAACTTCTGTTTAATTACTCAGAGCTAAATCGTAGCTTTGCCACTAGCCCAAAGCAAGAGCCAGCACCCTGTGGCATTTCCCCAGGAGCAGACTAGAAGGTAGCCTGTGTTTCTTGCAGTCACAATCAGTCTTCCAGTTTGCCCCGTGCTTCTACAGAGTGAGTTCCCAGCGCCACATCTATAGCTAGTGCACCATACTTTCCCCAACTGCACGGGCACCTATGATGGCTGACACATGTATGGGGGAGCCAAGATTTTGCCCATCCCCTGCCACCTGCTGTCACATGCACGGAGAGGACACATTGGCTCCACAATCACTGCCCTCCACCCCATGTAACTATTCCACAATACAGGCAGCCCACTCAGAGGAGTAAGGGGATGCCTGACGTCCTCTTACTCTCCTATGCAGCCAAGCAAGTCGGGACATGATTTTGCCCTTAAAATAAAGAATTAGCAAAAAGAGTCCCTGGAACTTTTATGTAGCTAGACTTCCAGTACAAAGTCCTGAGTTCACTATGTATCAAGAAACATTTCCTCCACTTCCTTATATTCTGTTTATTCAGATCTGGGTGAAATAGTGGTTAGGATCACAATCCTGCATACATAGGACTTGTCTACACTCAAAAGTCATACCACTTCAACTATATCAATATAGTTAAAATAGTACAAACCCATAGTGTGAATACAGTTATAACGGTACAAAGGTGATTTATACCACTGTGGGAAGCGGAATAAACTACACTGGTATAACCTAACTTTGTGCTAGTGCAAATGCATCCATAGTAGGGGTGTTTCACTACAGCTATTCTGGTAAAAATTAAGATTTGCACCCCTAACCAAAACTGCAGTTATGCCATGCCTTACTGAAATAAAAAAAATCCTCAACCACTCGAGTAGTCCCGCTGACATAACTGGAATACTCATGTCACTAAGAGCTACTCACATGAGTAAGGGATTTCAGGGACATGCACTAAGAGACACTTCAATTTCTACCCCTTCCAAGGCTTTGTGCAATTAGTTACAATGCTGTTTATGAATAGAAACAAAGGGTCAGGATCACTTCAGTTTTCTACTTTTGCATTTGCTGAACCCAAAAAGTAATTATGAAGGGTTTTGAAACTGTTATTTCCTGGCAGTAAATAAATGAACTTGTCCCTTGGCCTTGATTTACACAAAACAACAACATGTAACCATAATTTATTCTGTCTAACTGCTTTATAATGGCTTTGTGAACATGGCCCTAAATTTTTGGTCATGCTGCAGTGCAAATTAAAGTTTTATTCCAGAAATTTTGAAATGCACAATGAGGGTTACTAGACTTTTCTCCTGAAAAACAGGCCTCTGGAACAAATGCATTGTCAAGATAAATAAAACCTTACTGATTCAGGTATCAAATGTAATAAATGGCCCATTTATTATCAGAAATATTTTAATAAATATTTTGGAAACAAACTGTGGCCCAGCATTCTCTGGTTTCTACTTAGTATGAGCAGTATCATATATTTCTAAATCCACTGCTGCATGCCAAACAAGTTAGCCCTTAACTACAACAGGAACTGTGTTTATCTAGCTGTGCCAATGCATATTCCCACACGTGTGGTTTCATTTAGAATTGTAAAGAAGCACTCCACTGCAAGGAAGAAAAGCAGCATGATGTGATTCAGAGTGAATTTCACTTTATTCCCACTAAAGAACGTTTATTTTAAATTTAGAAGTACAGTGTCTTCTGAACTTTTGAAAAGAAATGGTACACTATTCTTTGTTCTGGATACACAAGTGATTTTTTTCCCAGTTGTTCTCTAAATAGCGCTGCAATTCTCCTTATAAACTGATGCTACACTGAATTCTTGTGCGTTGACAAGTGAATTTTGAAACTGTTTTTACCTAATGTGCATTCTATTTTTAAATTAGTGTCTCACATCTATTCTAGACAGGTTTATAAGGCTTTCTGCCCATCCTCTTTAACTTTGGTGTGCTAGTAAAGCTTTTTAGTATGTTGATCCCAAAATGTAAAAAAGAACACAGGAACAGGGGGACCAGATGTCCTGATTTTATAAGACAGTCCTGGTTTTGAAAGCTTTTTCTTATATAGGCTCCTATTAACCCCCACTCTCTGTCCCGATTTTTCACACTTGCTATCTGGTCACCCTAAACAGGAATGACATTAGCCAATCAAGTCTGGTACTTCAGGCAGTAAGTGGTCATCTATGGGCTTGATCCAAAGCCCAATAGAAAGATTTCTTATAAATATCTGATCCTATCTAATGTAACTGTGCATGATCTGGAGAAAGGGGTAAACAGTGAGGTAGCAAAGTTTGCAGATAATACATAACTGCTCAAGATAGTTAAGACCAAAGCAGACTGTGAAGAACTTCAAAAAGATCTCACAAAACTAAGTGATTGGGCAACAAAATGGCAAATGAAATTTAATGTGGATAAATGTAAAGTAATGCACATTGCGAAAAAATATCTCCAACTTACATACAATATGGTGGGGGCTAATTTAGCTACAACGAGTCAGGAAAAAGATCTTGGAGTCATTGTGGATAGTTCTCTGAAGATGTCACACAGTGTGCAGAGGCAGTCAAAAAGCAAACAGGATGTTAGGAATCATTAAAAGGGGGATAGAGAAAGACTGAGACTATATTATTGCCCTTATATAAATCCATAGTACGCCCACATCTTGAAACTACGTACAGATGCGGCTTCTCATCTCAGAAAGATTATACTGGCACTAGAAAAGGTTCAGCAGGGGCAACTAAATGATTAGGGTTTGGAGAGGGTTTCATGTGAGAATATTAAAGGGCTTAGGACTCTTCAGTTTGAAAAAAGAGACTAAAGGGGGATATGATAGAGTATATGAAAAATTATGACAGTAAGTGTGTGAGCAGTGATAAGGAACATATTTTACTTATTCCAATAATACAGAAACTAGAGGTCACACATGAATTAATAGGCAGCAGGTTTGAAACAAATAAAAGGAAGTTCTTCTTCACACAGTGCACAGTCAACTTGTGGAACTCCTTACCTGAGGAGGTTGTGAAGGCTAGGACTATAACAGTGTTTAAAAGGGAACTGGATAAGTTCATGGTGGGTAAGTCCATAAATGGCTATTAGCCAGGATGGGTAAGGAATGGTGTCCCTAGCCTCTGTTTGTCAGAGATGGAGATGGATGGCAGGAGAGAGATCATTTGATCATTGCCTGTTAGGTTCACTCCCTCTGGGGCACCTGGCATTGGCCACTGTCAGTAGACTGGATACTGGGCTAGATGGACCTTTGGTCTGACCCGGTACAGCCATTCTTATGTTATGTTATCTCATTATCTATCTAAATGTCTAATCCCTTTTAAAAAAAAATCCTACTGAGCTTTTTCCCTTCAGTGACACATTGTGGAAGTGAGTTCCAACCAATTAATTATGTGTTGTGGAAAAAAATATTTCCTTTTATCCGTTTCAAATGTATGGCCTTTCTGTTTCATGGAATGTCCCTTTGTCCTTCTGTTATGAAAACAGGTAAGTAGGAATACCCAATTTACCATTCTTTATTTTATATACTTTTATTGCCTCTACAATTTGTTTTTCTCCTTTCTACACTAAAACAGCCTCCTCTGTCACACTCCCATGAAACTCTTCCGTACCTCCATTCATTTTCATTACTCATCTCCAAAACCCTTCTATTTTCTACTAGATGCACTGGGGTTTTTTTGATGGGGTAACTAGAACTGAGTATGTAGTCCAGCTGAAGGTATACCATTGATATTTAGCATGACATAATATTGTATACACTTCTTCATATATCTAAACATTTATTAGCGTTTTGGTTACTTCTACACACTGAACAGAAGTTTTAACTAAGCCATTCACATCCTAACAGAAGTTGGATTCTGTTGAGAATACTGGGTTTATGTTATGCAAGAGGAAATATTGGGTGTATTGTCTATGGTATGCAAGAGATCAGACTACATAACAATGGTTCCTTCTGAAGTTAAAAATTATGAATAATTCTATAAATTGACCCCAGTCTTCTCACTGTTTGCTAACAGTTAATTCAGAACCAAGCAATTTATAGGAGTTCAAATCATTCCTTTCAATGTGCATTACATTTGTCAACACTGGATTTCATCTGTCTCTGTGCTGCCCATTCACCTAGTTTTGTGAGGTCCATCTGGAGTTTCTCATAGTCCTTTCTAGTCTTGACTAACCTAAATAATGTTGAGCTATCTGCAAATTAAGCCACACACTGCTCATGTAATCAAATCATTAACAAATACTGGTCCTAGTGTAACCTTTGGCATGTTTAGATCATATATTCCCACTTTTTCTTCTGGTCCTCTAACAAGTTTCTAATGCATAGTAGTACTTTACCTCTCACCTCTTGGATACTTATGTCATAAACAGATAGCTAAGGGTTAATGTCTCTTTCACCTGGAAAGGGTTAACAAACAGTGACCTGCAACACCTGACCAGAGGACCAATCAGGAAACAAGATACTTTCAAATCTCGGTGGAGGGAAGCCTTTGTTTGTGGTTTTTGGGTTTTGCTTTGTTCTCTCTGGGTCTTGAAAGGGACTAGACGTGCAACCAGGTTTCTTGACAATCTCTCTGCTACAGTCTCTTATATATTCAGAATAGTGAGTATTAAGTAGAAAGGCACTTTAGTCCTTTAAATTGTTTTTCTGTATTTGCAAATGTGTAGTTTACTGGAAGTATTTTTAAATTGCATTTTTGCTGGGGGGAGGCTTTTCTCACTGGTGTCTATAAGCTGAAAGACCCTGTAATATTATATCTTGTATTTACAGAGATTTCTTTATTTGTTTCTTCCTTTTATTAAAACTTCCTCTTAAATACCTAATTGATTTTTTTCCTCTGGTTCATGCTAATGGTATTGGAGTCTGTAACTCCCCAAGGACTTTGTGGAGAGAAGAGGAGGGGTAGAGGTGGAAGCCTCTTGTTTAAGATCAAGGAGTTTGGATTCACAGTATCTTCCAGGGTAACCAGGAGGGAAGCCTAGGAGAGGCACTGGTGAGGAAAGAGATAATTTTCCTGTGTAGGATCGGGGTCTGGATCTTTGGGGTCCCCAGGAAGGTTTTGGGGAGATCAGAGTTTATCAGACACTCAGAGTAGTCTGATTGTGGCAAGCGTTATCAGATCTAAGCTGGTAATTAAGCTTAGAGGAATTCATGCTAGTACCTCATTTTTTGGACTCTAGGCCAGGTCTACACTGCGACTTTTAAATCAGTTTAATGGCCAATATACGATTTAACGCTGTATCCGTTCACACGCGTCGTCATTAATATCAGTTAAACGGCTTCCTTAAATCGATTTCGGAACTCCTCCCAAGAAGGGTAGCGCTAAATCTGATCGTGATAAACTCGGATTAGGGTTCATGTGGACGGAATCGACGTTATTGGCCTCCGGGCGGCATCCCAGAGTGCAGCACTGACCGCTTCTGGACAGCATCTGAACTCGGATGCAGCGGGCAGGTAAACAGGAAAAAAGCCCGCGGAACTTTTGAATTTACATTCCTGCTTGCCCAGCATGGAGCTCTGATCAGCACGGCTGGCGTTGCAGTTTTGAAATCGAAAAGAGCTCCAGCATAGACCGTTACAGGAAGATACTAAGGTCTGATCGCGTGTATATGGGGAACATCTGTTGTATCCAGCTCCGTTAAGAACACGAAATGCCAAAGCGTTTTGATAAAAAAACTCCAGGATACACAGCGCTGTGTGACAAGCGTAACGGGAGCCAGAGACTCAAATAGGACGCTCATGAAGGGAGGAGGGGGTACTGAGGACTCCACTATCCCACAGTCCACAAGCAGTCTCTGAAATTATTTGCATTCTTGGCTGAGCTCCCAATGTCTGTAGGTTCAAACACAGTGTCTGGCGCTGGTTCAGGGAACACTCCTCAGTTTATTTCCCACCCACCACCACGTGAAAAAAAAAGGGAAAGATTGCTGTGCTATGGCGTTTGTGCTCAATGCACTTCGCGAAAAAGGCCCAAAGGGTTGTCTGTTGCTTCCACAAAGGGAGGGGTGAGGCTGTACCCAGCAACCACCCGGGCAGTGTGTTTCTGCCCCATCAGGCACTGTGCTCTCAACACGGAAAGTGGGAACTATGGATAGCTGAGAATAGCTACCACAAGCTGCACCCGCTCTGAAATCTGCTTTACCATGGACGCAAACAATCGATTTCGGGATCCCACTGTGGACACGCTAAACCGATTTTATTAGATCTGTTTTGTAATATCGGTTTAAGCTAATTCGAAATAATCGTGCAGTGTAGACGTACCCTAAGGTTCAGATTGGGGAAAGAATATTATGACAACTTATTTTCCTTAATAGTCTCTCATGATAATCTTTGACAGTCCAAATGAATGGTCTCATTCACTTCTCCTTTAACCACTATTTTACTGACATACTCAAAGAATTCTAATTGATTAGAGAGTCATGATTTTCCTCCTCAAAAGCTGTGCTGATTTTCCCTATCACATCCAGTGCATTTCAGTGTTTTATATCTTCGGCTTTTCTTTCAACCAATTTACCTGGTCTTTATGAGTAAGGGTCTCTGGCCTGTAATCCCTAGGATCTGGTTTAAAAGATAGATATAATAATATTTGCTCCCTCCACTTCACTCACCCTATCACATAAGCCTAAGGCTGATCAGCAAACTCCAAGGCTTTTTACCTCTGGGAACTGTTCATTTTATTCTTTTAACCACATTGGAAACCAACTGCAAGTTGTGACGAATAAACACCACCACTCCAGTACCTCAGTTAGGTACTAAGGTCTTTCTATTTAACCCACTGGGGCTTAAAGATGCTGCGAGGAAGGCCAAAAAAAAAGGCCCCTTCCCTGGTCCTCTGCCAATTGGCCCATGGGAGAAAAATTCCTTCCTGACCCCCTGAACAGGAGATCAGCTAGACCCATAGCATCTGTCAGGCCATTCCTAGTTCAGGTGGGCTTCTGGAACAGAGCCAAAAGAGGCTCCACATGGACCCTGTACTCGGCTAAATCCTGGGAGCTGAGGAATGCTGGCCAATAAGCACCCATCTCTCTCAGCTTGCCAATAGGTGCCAGACTCCCAGGGGGAAGAGCTACCTATTTGTTCCTTGGCAAGTGTCTCCCTCCCTCACCACTGGAACTGTCCCCTTGCACCACTGGCCCCATCAATTTCCCCCACCCGTTGATATGAGTGAGTGGCTAGGGATTTTAATTTTATGTTTTATAGCTTTAGGGCCTTTTTGACTTACTTCCTCATGTTGAAAAATATTTCTATAGTTTAAGATCATCATGCTAGTTTTGGTACAACCCCTATCAACTTACATTTTTTGTAGTCACTTTTATTTAGTTGCTCAGCCATAGTTGTTGCTTGAACCATCTTCAGTATTTGACTTAAGACAGGAACCTACTCTTGATTTAGTCCTGTGTGTTCCTTAACTAGCTGTTCCAAGAAATAATCACTGAAGGCATCAAGGAATTACTTCTCTAAATGGTGCCTTGTAGTGAAAATTGGCTCATCTATGTGTAGGTGGGTAAAGCCACCCATTATTATTGTATTAGATTCTGTTGCCTCTTAAATCTGCCTGTTGCTGCTGCCATCTAGTCTGGCCCCATAGAAAAGGGCCAGACTAGATGGCAGCAGCAACAAAAGAGCTATGCAAATGTGCACCAGCTACAGATCAACCCCTGGCTCTCTGGAAATAACAAGATCACTAGAAAAAAGCCTAGGAACTCCAGGTTACCTGCCATTGCATAAACCAGCATCTTCTGATAAGGAGGACGCTACAAACTGGCTCTAATCTGAAGCAATTTCACATATGCCACCACAGTTAGTTAATGAACTAGAGGATTTTAAGAACACTTTTCCAGGTGTTGCTACAATCAGCCCAAAGATTACTGTGGTTGTTTTTTATGTTGTGAAAATACTAGAGATGAAACAGGACATTCATACAGAACAGTTGTAATTTAATTAAATACTACAGGATGTATCAGAACAGCGGTTCTCAACCGGGGGTCCACACCCCAGCCGGCAGCGTAGCAGGGCTCAGACAGGCAAGCTGCCTGCATGCCGTGTCCGGTGGCCCCCCCTGCTGCTCCTGGAAGTGGCCGGCTGCTGGCATGTCTCTGCGCACCCCAGGTGGTGGTGGGGGCAGCTCCATGCACTGCCTCCACTCTGGGCAGCACACAGAGACCCACTGCTCCTTCCCCGCAAGGGTTGCACAGAGACATGCCAGCAGCAGGGCTAAGATGGCTCCCTGCCCACTCTGCCTCCCTCCCTCCATGCCGTTTCGCTCCCAGAAGTGGCCAGCATGTTTCTGCGGCTCCTCGGGGGGAGGGCAGAGGGTCTCCACATGCTTCTCCCACCCCGGCTGCCAACTCTGCAGCTCCCATTGGCCAGGAACTGTGGCCAATGAGAGCTGTGGGGGCAGTGCCTGTGGGTAGCAGCACGCAGAGACCACCTGCCCCCAGGGGCAGCTCTATGTATTTTGCCACCCCAAGCACGGCAGTCAGGCAGCTTTCAGCAGCACGCCTGCGAAAGGTCCGCTGGTCAGATTCGGAGGCATGCCTGCGGGAGATCTCGCAGTCCTGCGCCCTCGGCGTACCTGCCACCGAATTGCCGCCAAAACGGTGGGACTGGCAGATCTCCCACAGGCATGCCACTGAAGGCAGCCTGACTGCCACCCTTATGGCGACCGGCAGGCTGCCCCCGGCACGTGCTTGGAGCGCTGGTGCCTGGAGCCGCCCCTGCCTGCCCCTCCCCCCCGCCTAGGAGCTGCTGCCAGAGGGGTGTGCGCGCGCTGGTCACTTTGGGAGCCACCCCCCAACCCTCTCCTGCACCCCAGAGCCTACATCCTGCACCCAAAATTCCTCCCAGAGCCTGCACCCCTCACCCCTCCTCCCACACCCCAATTCCCTGCCCAGAATCTGTACCCAAACTTCCTTCCAGAGCCCAACCACCCCCCCTCACCTCCTCCCGCACCGCAACCCCCTGCCCCAATCCAGGTAACTCACTTTATTTTCATGTATTTCCCATTACTTATAATATAGGAGGATGAAAGAAAAAAAGAATGAAAACCAGGGCAGGGGAGATAAGAGAGAATATTTTTTTTCTTGGCTGGGTCTCGATGGGAGGAGAGGCCTGAAAATGAAGGTCCCACTAACTCTAAATCCACCACTGCTCATAAGTTGTTTCCCTTTCCCCCAATCTTTAATCTATTTTTTTAGTGGAGGTGTCTTTTCAGGCCACAACCTTGACAACAATTATGCACATGAATAACTCTGATCATTTGAGCAGTGTCATACTCTGTAAGGTGACTATCGTACATAACTATTTGCAGGATCAGGACCTTAAACTGTAAGCTGTTTTGGGCAGAGTGTATTTTCCTATATGTCTGCACAGTACTTAATACATCTTATCTACAACTACAATACAAATAATTAATTACTAATAATAAATCCTAACTGTTACCATACTAGGATCTCCCAGAAGTATCAATGGAGCTATGGTCACTTAAAAAGGGGACACCTGAAAGAGCTCTCATACTGGCACTAAAACAGTAGAGAAACTACCTATATATGATGCAGTGACTGTATCTACTCTTTTTTGAAAAGGATAAAAAAAAAAGGCAATGGGAAGGAAAATAAGGAAAGCTACAGTTTCAAATCACCTTTACGCAAGAGAAAAAGCAAGCACAACTCAAACCGAAAATCTAAAATATAGACAAAAACTCTTTTTAAATTAATAGTCAGGTAATTATAGGAGGAATTAGTGTTATCATTCAAAGACCAACCAAAAATCAAACTCAAAAATCTCATAAAACACAAGCAGATTTTCCCCCACAGAGTTCTGAGTTACAAAGTATCAGAGGCGTAGCCGTGTTAGTCTGAATCTGTAAAAGCAGCAGAGAATCCTGTGGCACCTTATAGACTAACAGACATCTGTTAGTCTATAAGGTGCCACAGGATTCTCTGCTGCTTTTAAAAAATATTTAAAAATCCCAGCACTTTGATTTGGAAGTAATACTCGGCAGCGAATGTTGTCCTTTTAAACACTGCCCCCTAATGTTCAGAAAAAGGTTCTAATTAACTTTCTCATAGTTATAACGAAGTGCTAAACAAGTCCATACCAACAGCATCAAATGGTCACTCCTCTGTGACCAGCACACGCATGGTTTACTTTAACTGGCCGGTTTTCATAAACTTAAACCAATCTCAACCACAGAGCTGTCAGAACATATTAGACTTAGAACTAGTTTAAGATTACTCTAATTAGCAATGAAGCCAACTTGTGAGTGAGAACAGACAATCTAGGAGGCTCAAGAGTGCTCAGAAAACAGCAGAAATGTTGGGAAATATCACAAAGATTCTAGCACCAGGGCAACAACCAGTACAATGCTACATAAATTCAATCAGACTTGTTTAGATAAGAAACTCAATTTACTAATCATCTTTCCAAAATTCCAAAAAGGAGTTAGCATTTGGCTTACCTATGTGTAAACTCTTCACCCGTGCATGACCCTGCCTTTCTGATAAGCTATTTGTCTCATAAACTGCTAACAATTGCTACTTTAAGCACAGCAATCCAAAAATTTTTAAAAAGAGGCAGTTCCAAAATAGTATTGCTTTTGTGTAGAAGACTGCACTGACCAAAGTCTAGATACGATACATCTTATTAATTTAGAGTTGCTCTTTCACATCTCCTGGCTTGTCAGTGTCACCTTGTGTATTCTCTTCATGTTTCTACTGTCCTAGGGACAAATAAAGTGATTCTTATGGTGACCACTGACATCCTGGAATAATAATAATATCCATTGTCAAAAAATGTATTCAGAATTATTCTCAAAACATTTAATTTTTTTCACCAATCAATTTATTTATGATACTGGAAAAACAGCACTGCAGACACTCACCAGGGACAAGTGTTGATTAATACGTCCAGTTGGTATGATTTTTAATAAAAATACTGTATAGCAGCAACCTACAGAAAATTCTGTAAAACTTTCACATAACTTCTGGCTGAAGCAACCACCACACATACATATTCATTTAACATATATAATTACATTACTAAGGGCCTGATTCTGCAAACACTCAGGCACCTTTACTCACATGGATAGTCCCACTGACTTCAAATCAGACTTGTTTAGATAATGTTAATGACTTCAATGACTATCCAAAAGGGTAAAGTTACATGTGAGTTTAAGCAATTGCAGGTTTCAGACATTAACGTAAAATTTGTTTTCTCATCACTAACTTTTGAGTAACACTTTATAAACAAAGCTTTATGAGAAAGGAGGTAGTTGAGGAAGGTTCCAAATGCATCAAGTTTTTCAGTGCAACCATTAACTGGCCGATTAACTATTACCCCACTGTTAAACTAATTACAAATGTGTTATAAAGATCAACAAAAAATAATTCTGAAATACCTGATCCAAAGCACACTGAAGTCAACAGAATCTTTTCACTGATTTCAATAGTCTTTAGATCAGGTCCTAAATTTGAGGTGGTGCTTGCAGCACCTATTATTAAGGTTTCCCAACACTTCCTTTTATAAAAGAGGCTGTTTTCAGCTCCTTATAACTCTGCCAAACTTTAATCGTTTGGGTTGAAGATTTCCGTATTAGATGTTTGCCTCCTGCAGAATTGTTTTGAAAAGCTTCCATCAAAAGAGTTCAACCATTTCCATGCAAAATACACACACACACACACACACACACCCCTAACTGTTTTGTTGAGAATGTCTACCACACCAATTCTTTGTAACAGACTTGAATTTTGGCAAGGTGTAGGATCTCAAAAGATTCCAGCAGCACTAATCACACTTTATCCCCTCACAGCTTCTATCTGCGACTGCTGTCCCTACAAAGCAACTGAGCATGCTCCAGCCCAGGGCTACAGGTGCACAAGCTAGACTCTCCTCGCAGTTGTTGCTCATGGCTGCTATGGGTCAGGGTGGGGCCAAGCACCAGAACTAAGAGTAGGGACCTTGTAGCTTGTGTGCTTTCAATGACCTCCGTTTACTGGCACCAGACAGTGTGGATGAGGAAGGGGCCTAACTCAAATGCAGAGAGGATAAGAGGTGGATCAGGTGTGAAAAGGAGTAGATTGGGACAAGGAGCTGAGATGGAGCAGGACTGGGACTGGGAAAGAAGGAAGGAAACAGAGAGAAAGATTAATAATGGTGAGATGAGGAATGGGGGGAAGATTGGAATTGGCTGAGCAAGGAGACTAGGGGATGAGGTGAGGGACAGACAGATCTGACAAGGGGCAGGGTGTGGAGGAAGAACTGAGGCTGGCTGGCTGAGTCTAGTACAAGAACCAGGGTGAGAATGACACAGACTGGAAAAGGAGCCCAGAGAGAGAGAGACTGGAACTGGGAACAGCTGTGGAGGGGAGAGTGGGAGTGAGAGATGATGGCCACAGAGACTGGAGGAGGGTGAGAAGAGACAGACTAGATGAGGAATCATGAGGAGGGAACTGGGCCTGGCTGGGCAAGACGACTGGAGGTTGCCACAAAAGGGACAGGAGTTGGAGGACTTTGTGAACTCTACCAGGAACACAGCCATGTTCACGGCACCAAGAAGGAACCACCAACTAATAACCCTGGCAGGCCATGGAATCAGAGCGGAGTACAGACTGGCCTACCATGGTTCCTTGCCCTCCACTGGTGGGCACAGGTCCCACCACGGTGTCAGGGCACGACACAAGAGCAAGGAAGTGGATGGTATGAAACACGAATATGTACAGATGTTTTCTGGGTGCAGCTCAGAGGCAGACTGGCATGATGTCATTCAGCTGACTCAGGTGGCAAGTCGGAAGATAGCCAGGGTGAGGGGGGTTTGCAGGTCGGGGGCCAGATGACAAGTTCTGGAAGGCCATGGATGAGGGGTGGGCAGGAATCACCCTCCTACAAGAGCTGTGTACTCTTCCCTGCAGCTTCTGATTCTAGCACATTCCATCCTTGGGCCCACAAAGGTGCAGTACCTCACCATCATCCTCTTGCTAGCACTGGCCAAGATGGCCATCCATTACTTCAGGACAAGGTAAGCGAGGGGAGCAGGAGGCAAGGCTGCCCTCACCTCCTGGAGCATGCACATGGTGGACAGCCCCATGAGGGCTCCACCCTAGTCCTTCTGATCTTAGTCCAGGAGGTCTCCAAATTTGGTGGTACCAGCCAGGTACAACCTTCGACACACCAAGGAGGACTCCACCACCTGCATACGAAGATGGAAGATGTGTAGTAGGGGTTCCATGCAGAGGTCCCCCCTCAGCAACCACTAGCTTCCAGATCCTGAGAAGATCCTGATAAAAAACCAGCGGGTGAGACTTCTTGGGTGGAGGTAACAGAACTGCTGGTCATGTTGGAGGTCTCAGAGTTGGAGGAGGAAGACATGTGCCAGGCTAAAGGAGTCTCTACAGCACCTGGAAGTGAAAGGCATGGACCTAGACTGATGGTTTCTCTAAGACAATGGTTCTCAAACTGTGGATCAGGACCCCAGAGTGGGTCACGACACCATTTTAATGGTGTTGCCAGGGCTAGCGTTAGACTTGCTGGCACTTGGGGCTAAAGCCAAAATCCAAGCCCTACTACCCAGGGCCGAAGCCCTCAAGCTTTGGTGCCTCCCGGATGGCAGGCGTTGGGCCTGGGCTCTCGAGCCTGGGGTGGTGGGGCTCAGGCTTCAGTCCCCCTTCCCAGGGTCATATTATAATTTTTGTTGTCAGAAGTGGGTCACGGTGCAATGAAGTTTGAGAAACCCTGCTCTAAGACATTAAACTCATCAATAGACATCACCAGCTTTAAGGTAGGAAACAAAAAGAGAGTTATCCTTAAAGTGAACATACGCCCAAGCTTTTCCATTTGTGAGTTTTCCCACTTTAAACAAATTTACATGAATCCAGTTCTAGTTGATCTCATGTAGCCTGCTCCCTTTCACTTCCCAGACATTTCCAAATGATCAAAGATCCTTCCCCTATCTCAGCTGTCAACAAACAACAGTAAATGTACAATTTACTAAGCAGTCCTAAATGCACAAGTTTACACTCATTTCTAAAGGGAGAAGGCATGAGACAAAGAAAACATATTGGGATATCCTGATTTCAAATCTGTAACATACGTGAATAAACATCTTGGTGTATCACAATAATTCCACCCCCACTTCCCCCCCAAAACCCCAAACATTTTGAAAATCTAAAATTATAAGTCTGTTGTAGACAAAATACAGAAAAGGAATCAAGGGTGACATCCTGGCCCCACTGACTAGGAACTTTGCTATTGATTTCAATGAGAGCAGGATTTCATTCCAACTGAATAACAATCAGATTATTAATCATCATCATCATCATCTTGGAGAAACCCGTACTAGCAAAACACTGAAGCGGGAACTTTTGAGCCCAATACTTCTTGAACTTCAGTAGTATCTTTTCAGTTGGTGGTTGTCTTATTGTGAGGCCTGAAATCAAAACTTTCAGACAGAAACCATGAAATAACATTAGCCCCACCTTTGGAAGAGTGAAATCTAAAAAGAGTACAGGATTCAACTGATTACAAAAATTAAAAAGCTGCCAACAAATCAAGAAGTGATCAAATCAGAAGACAAAAGTTGTGGTCAGAATGCAACATACAGAGAAAGAAAAATAGCTAGAGCACCACGTATTGTGACATGGTCAGTCATTCATGCACGAGCCAGCCCAAACTTGCTTGGCCTTTAAAAAAATCAAAGAACATTAGAAGAATGAATTGCCTCCTTCAAGCATCCAACCACTATTCCCTCCAGTTGCAAGGTACAGCACTTAGACCCCACAAATTTATTCAACCTTTATATATCTTGTACATCACTGAGTTTGTTTTACTAGTAGCTTCAAAATGTTTTAATCAACAGCACAGGAGATAAGTAGAAAAGATTAAGACAGTTACTGTCGCAGGAAAATAGCGTTGATCTAAGATCTAAGTAAAATATGCAGACTATTTAGAAACTATCAGAGGTGACCTGTGCCTGCTGAAAGTGGGGGAACTGTGAGGGCAGACGGTTTCAGGAGTGTTACCGAGCATGCTCAGTCCAAGCCAAGCAGTAAATCGGGGGGAAACGTGACCCTGCTTCCTCCCCCCTCATTTTCAGAGGGACTGAGAATTCCACAGTGGAGCTGGTTAATATATATATATATATATATATATATATATATAAAAAAAAAAAAAAAAAATACCCAAAAAACCCATAAGGGAGGTATGTGTCTTCCTCAACCTCGGGTCCTCTACCAGAGGCCTGGGAGTTTGAGGGTTCTGCGCAGTATCTTAGCTGTTCCTAGCACTGCACTCTTCTGGACAGAGAGCTCTGATGTTGTTCCTGGGATCTGTTGGAGCCACTCACCCAGCTTAGGAGTCACAGCCCCGAGGGCTCCTACCACCACTGGGACCACTTTGGCCTTCACTTTCCACATCCTTTCTAGTTCCTCTTTCAGGCCCTGGTACTTCTCCAGCTTCTCATATTCCTTCTTCCTGATGTTGCTGTCACTTGGCACTGCTATATCTATCACCACCGCTGTCTTCTGCTCCTTGTCTATTACCACGATGTCTGGTTGATTGGCCAGTACCTGCCTGTCCGTCTGGATCTGGAAGTCCCACAGAATCTTATATATATTCTTCAATGGAAAATTTTGATAAAAATGTAAATTTTCATTTTTGTCTAAATTTAACAGGGAAAAAAATTCAACAGAAATACAAGTACCAAAAACTTGTATTTCTGCCAAAATATTTAAGTTTTTGGGACATTCCATTTTTCGACAAAAACTTTTAAAAGGAAACAGAAACTTTCTGTGAAAAAATTGTTTCACCAAAAACCCAATTTCCTGTTAAAAATGTTTCAACTGAAAATTTCTAATGAGCCCATAGTCTTGGGGTGACTATACTTGCAAAATCCAAAACTGGGGTACTATTGTGGCAACGCTATTTAGGGTCATGAAGTAGTCACACAAAGCTAAAGTACACTTCTTTTTAAAAATGCATGCTGGTATCAACACTGCCAGTTTCTGGATATTTCTTGGACTGTAGGGTTTTTTTTCCCAGTAACTTACGGTCTGAACTAGTTTATAATTAAACAGTGAACAAGTGTTGTTAACATTACTTTGAGCAAAAGAACAGCACTGACTGTAGAGACTATCAGTTGACTTATCTTCAGTCCAAAACCTGCTCTTCTCCCCTGATGCTCATTTCACTTGTCTCTCTCAGTAAACACAATGCAAATTCTACTCAGGATAGCCATAATTCTTGAAAAAACATTTTGTAGTTATAAAAAATCCAAGCGTTTTGAGTGATGAAACAAAAAAGTGGGACAGTTCAGGTGTCTCAAAAGACATATTTTGGAACATATTTTGAAAAACCAGAACTGGGATATATATATTCACTTTGCATAGACTTCAATGGGAGACATGGATGCTCAGCACTCCTAAAGTTCAGGCCATTGATGAACCTGCAGTATAATACATCAAAAGGTCACCTCAGACCCACTCTGTAAATTCCTGTAGATCGGGGTGGCCAACCTGTGGCTCCGGAGCCACATGTGGCTCTTCAGAAGTTAATATGCTGCTCCTTGTATAGGCACCGACTGTGGGGCTGGAGCTACAGGCACCAACTTTCCAATGTGCCAGGGGGTGCTCACTGCTCAACCCTGGCTCTGCCACAGGCTTTGCCCCTATTCCACCCCTTCCCGCCCACTCTCCTGAGCCTGCCATGCCCTCACTTCTATCCCCTTCCCCCAGAGCCTCCCAGATGCTGCAAAACAGCTGATTGGGGAGGCGCTGATTGGAGGGGCTGCTAGTGGGTGGGAGGCTCTGGGGGAGCTGATGGTGGGCTGCTGACATATTATTGTGGCTCTTTGGCAATGTATATTGGTAAATTCTGGCTCCTTCTCAGGCTCAGGTTGGCCTCCCGATGTAGATGCATTTTCTAAAATAAAACAGTTTATTGAATATACGCCATACGCTATTTCCAAACATCTCTGTCTTTTGTTATTTCAAAACACATTTCTTTATGCATGGTAAGTATGAAGTTTAAAAAGAGGTATTTGGTTCTAATTATATAAGTGCATATATGTGCAAAAAATTCTTCACAGTCAGAAAATTCAAAAATTGCTAAATGTGTTTTCGTGATTTGTTTTCCTTCTGGATTGAGCCAAGTTGTTAAAAGTTCATTCTAAACAGTATATTTGTTTAAGTTATAATTTATTTAAAATAGGAATTTAAGGCAGAAATCTCATTTCTACCATAACTCTAAACATCAGAGTAGACATAGCAGATCTAAAGAACCTTTAACTATCAAATGTTGACCTTACCATATTAGGCCTGTTTTTTTAATGCAACACCTTTTAATATAGTAATTTTTTTTAATTACACCTCAGGCCCTGATCCTGCAAACACTTACACATGTGAAACATTGAACTATTCACATAAATAAAGGTGAGCATACACATAAATGTTTGCAGGATCAGGGCCTAGGGTGGTATTTCTGCATTTTTAAAAATTCATACACCAAGAATTATATCCTAAGACAATTCCCTTTACAAACTCCAATTAATACTATGAAATCAGGATAAAGACTACAGCTTTCCAAACTAAAGTCCAAGGTAAATAGCAGTAGTAAGTGCCTCTCATGTCAACCCTAAATTCATGACAGAAGGCTGTGAAGAATATAAAACCTCATGGTTCAGGATTTAAACCAATTCCTAACTATTAGATATACGAATGAGAGCTTTGTGTGGGATAGATTATTATTCCACATCTGACTATTGTGGGGTGTCTTGACCCTCCCTCTGGTACTGCCACAGCCAAAGACAGGATACTGGACTTGATGGACCACAGGTTTGATCCACTATAACAGCGCCTATATTGAGCAAGTTATCGTAAAGGAGTTTACATGGTGCCAACTGCTATTTTCCCTACACCTGCTTTCTACATATATAGAAAATGTCAGTCTCCAGAAATATCATTCCATTAATCTGAATGAGCATAAACAAACCAGGAAGGTTTGTATAAAATGGCATGCCTTCTGCTGCAGAATTTTGGAAACAATAAATGAAATTATGAGCCTTTGCACAAGTCTGCAAAGTTAAAATACCTGTTATTGAACAGTACACAATGTGAGGAGCAATCTTGTTAATGTCTTCGTACCCCAGGCCCATTTCAGCCAGTTTCCCAGGGACATAATTTTCCACAAAAACATCAGACACAGCTGCAAGCTGAAAGAAAAGACAAAGATGAGTCAGAATTCTTAATCAACTTCTGAAAGTTCAACAAGTTCCCCACATAACTTAATTTAAAATTTCAGTAAACAAGATAGTTCTTGGCTTTCCTACAGTACAGAAGTCACAAGGTAATTGTGACTGGCTTAAATAAACTTGTTATTCTGAACAAATGGCTTCTCTACTCTGGTCAGTTACATACTAGAAGTGTTGCCTGTCTAGAATGGATTCACTATTAAAATCTTGAATGTATCGTAAATGTTGTTATAAGTTGTCATCATGGCAACTGGCCAAAGGCTGTCTACATTTAACAGGACAAACACTGACATTATATTGGTCTTTCCTAATTTTAGGAACGAGTAGGGAGAAGAGGAAGCACCCTTCATCCATTGCTGTTTTTTCTGTGGCAGAAATAGATGTTTTTGGCAACAGTGTTTTTAAATTTCCAAACTATTAATTTCACATACAGTATCTTTTAATATATTTCATGGGCCTGGGTGCTGTCTATTTTAGCATATAACTATCCGATTATGTTACATGAAAATCCTAAAGGCAGCTTCAGGAATAGAATATCTAGTCCTGGAGCTTGACTTTCTGTATCATAGCAGAAATGACAATGCTTATAAACAATGTGATAGGATGCAGCTGCTTTCTAAACCTAGAAAACTCCAGGTCAGTGGACTGTTTCTCAACATAGCAAACAAAAGACCACCACCCTTTTCTCAAGTGTATCTATTTCTTATGCTCTGCAACTAAAGCTTTTGATCTGGATATATTCTTCATATGCTTTTATAGTTGACCCCAAGGGCTTTTACCAAGAAAGGCAATTTAAAGGTTAAAGATACAGAGATCTCTCTTATTATTTTCACCTGTTCAATGAGGGGGAAAGGATTTATTATGAGTGAATACTCAAAGGCTAATCCTTGGTTATCAACATTTCCTTTATACTTTATATATTTCCACATAAAGAATCTTTGCATCAATTTAACTAAACCAGTATCCTAAAACTGATTATTGTCAACTTGCCTAGACATTTATCTTAAATCAATTTAGTTAAATTGGTGTAACTTTCATGTGTGGATATAGGTTTAAAATTAATTAAATACATTTATACAGATTTAGCTTATGCATGTAAATTTACCAACATAAATTACACAATATAAACCAAGTTTAAATAAATAGATCAGCATCTACACTAAGTTGCACCAGTTGAATCAGAATTAAAACAAAACAAAAAAACCCTCACACCTTTATATTTAAACCACTACAATTGTCTGTCTAGACCAGCCCTAAATCAGTCTGAATTTACGCCTTTTATTTCAGTGTACTTTTTTAATGTAAATCAACCCTCTGTTGCACAATATAGGAAATATCTATTTAGTTATTGTACATTATATAAATAGTCTGATCCAAAGCCTACTGAAATCAATTGAAAGACTCCTAATGATTTTAATGGACTTTGAATCAGAGCCTAAATCATACCTTCACTCATCCCCACAAATGGGGAGTTATATCTGGACCTATTTATAAATGGTTAGGTCATGCGAACAAAGTTAATTATGAACTTCTGGAGAAATAGGCTTATACCTGAGAAGATGGTGGTGATCATTTAAAGGAATCTGAGAAACAATCCACTGACACATACACATATACATGTACATTAATTAAGCACAGGCTTTGTGCAAAAGTGAACTGTTTTAGATTACTGCAAGTTGACCAGAGTTCTACTTTCTGGAGCTATCATGTATCTGGCTGATTACTATGTACAGTACACTGGAACAGTTTCCATAAACTAGTGTCATCATATCAGCAATCACAACCATTATTGTTCTAGCATGCAGGCTGTTTTACTGTATCTAAGGCCAAAGAAAAAAGCTAAGCCAGCAAACATTTAGCCAGGCAGACAGAAACTGATTCTTGTTCAGACAACAAGGCACGCAACTTATGAATGATTGGATTGGCTGCATGGAGGAGACACTAATAACATCCATAGATATTTTGTAAGTTTGACATAAGGTAAAAGTGCATTTTAATGTCAAGGGACAGTATCAAGAAAATCCAGGACTACAACGTGACTGGTTTAAAATTATTTAAAGCCTTTTGCGGAATTGTCTCTAGATTTGTAATAAATGTTGTTGAATTTTAATGGGGGAGGATTGATTGTTATTTAATTCATCATTCCATTGCTGAGAAATGAAATGCACAGTAGTTCGTGGAAGCTACAAAAAGTGTGTGACTGGCATGGGAGGAGTCCTGTCCCTCATAGAGAACAAGGGTACCACAGAGCTAGTGCTACTGTCAGTGCTAACCTGGAAGACAGAAGAAGGTAGGACCATAGCCCTCCAACCTCTCTGCACAGGCTAGCAGAAACAGTCAGGTAAGATGGGGAGCACACTTTGAACACTCTTTAAGGGTGTCCTCCCTGTAGAATTAATGCAGGCATTTACTATGTTGTTTCCCTAACCCCTCTTGCCCACACACCAAAAAAAATCTCACCAGAGTTTGGTTGTACTTCAGACACAGGGTGGCTGGCCCAGCTGGGGATACAGGCTAGATCTCAGGTACCACTTTCACTCAGGCTGGTAATTCACCCACTTTGTAGCGAGGACATAGGCTAACTCTTTCAATCGCTGATAGTCCTCCAATGCTTTCTCACAATGTCCTCCCCCTCTCACCCAGGGTGACCAGATAGCAAATGTGAAAAATCGGGACTGGGGATGGTGGGGGTAATAGGAGCCTACATAAGAAAAAGACCCAAAAATCGGGACTGTCCCTATAAAGTCAGGACATCTGATCATGCTACTCTCACCCCAACGGACCCAGAAGGAGAGACAAGTTATCCCACAACTCACCAGGAAAAAAAATCAGAGCCACTCAGTTTACTGCAGCACAAAGAACCATGGAAAATACCCCCAGAAGTCTAGTGACACACACAGGGGAATGCGCCATTAGTGAGGACACAGTAACTCAGATTTGGCTTTGCAATGTGGCTGCTCGCACTTGGGCTAGACTAAGGCCAATCATCCAAGTGAACTCATCACTCATCACTGCTGCACTAACCGTCCTACTCGGGAGCTCTACAAGGCTCTGGTCTCACCCTGATGCCTTGCTGGTGCAATCAGATCACTCTAACCCTGACACAGAGCTGTGACTTAATAGCAATCGAATTCCACTGTTCATGCCCCACTTTAGATCTCTGAATATGAAGTCTAGCTTTCTTATTTTGGACTCCAATAATGAATGGAAACAAAAAGGTGCATGCACTGGAATTGTACTTAATACAGCTAGTACGCTATTCTGTTCAACTTTATATCTTAGTAAAAAGGTGGTGGTATAAGTACAAAAAATATAGATTTCTGTTTCTCTCTCTCATAATTGCACTCATTATTTGGAAAACACCAATACTAAAAACAGATACTATTTTATTAAAAGAAGAAATGTTTTAGAAAGTAATATTAATATTGCCAATTTGTCCTTTTGGGGAGAACTTTTAAAAGAATTCAATAAAAATAAGTTGTATCCCACCGCACCTATCAATTTCTCTTCTCTGACATAGGCATGAGCATGGGATGGATCTGCTGACTTCAGAGACAGAGGCAGCTAGAGCTGTTGGTCAAGAACAGCAGAAGAGAAAAGAGCCTGCCCATTAATTTCCCATCAGAGAGTTTTCCCAAAACTATGGTAACTAATATTAATTTTATGTAAGAACCACTACGGAATTATTTATAGTAAATGCACAGCAGGAATATATCCTACAGACTTATCCTCTGACAGAGAATTTTGATCAATTGGTAAGTAGGGCTGTAAAAAATATACTCAGACATATCAACACAAAAGGGTGATAGGATGTCAGATAAGTGGACTTGCTACTTTTAGGAGAGAGGAAATGACAGATAAGATTAGGTTTCTCTCTACTGAACTGCATATCCACCTATCCATCACATTCTTAGGAAGCAGCCAGCAGTGACCAAAAATATTAGAAAGGGCAAACAGTGATATGAACTAAGTAGACTAAGGAAGAGCAGCATGAGTTACTAGGGCACCAAGGGTGAAATAACCTTGTGACTAATTATGTGAGAGCAGATGTCTGGAAACCCATCTTCTATTGCTTTGTAAAAGGATGAAAAAATGGACCGGACCGCTGATTTACAGATTTGCAAGCCTCTTCTACCCAAGTTGTTTTGGCTGCATCTGTGGAATGCGCCTGAAGGTTCTCTGAGACTACTAGTCCTACATTCATAGTCTTCTGGCTTTGCTCTTTAACAAAGCTGTGGATACATGTAGTGAACATTTCTTTGCATGCCTTCTTTCCCATATCCAAGATGGAAGTTTAGGAAATAAGACAACTGATTTTCTGAAGTGTTCAGTACGCTGTATATAAAATTTTAGTACCCACATAACCTCTAGCTAGAGTACACAACCACTTCTTTCTGGTGCTTGGGATCAGGATGTAAGTTAAGGATAGATTATGTCCCAAGACCTGAACATCTCTTATTCATGAATTTCCTTATGGTATTTAACAGAACTTTCTTCTGTATGGAACATATAATACTAGATAAGGCTCAGAATTCAGCATGGAGTGTGTGCCAGATGTACTGATCACTAAGATAACCACCAGTTATAAATCTGCCACTAAAGAAAAAAGTATCCATTCATGCACACCCATTTGGTCAAATCCAGCACTGGGAAGGTCCCATCTTCTGGTTCCAATTTAGGTCCAACTATAATCACACAAGGATAAATCTGGAAGATTTTGGCACCATATAATCTAAAACCACCAACCTGTTAGCCCCAGACCAGAAACTTTGCCAAAATCTAGTCCAGAACCAAAAACACACCTCCTTAGTCCATCTCTACTGTTACTACAACACCACTGCTTTGGTTGCAATTGATACAAGGCCTGAATGCTTGCTCTTTAAATCTGAGGTGAATGATTGCACAAATGCTAAATTTGCTTTGTAATTTCTTTCCTGTTAGGCTTTGATTTTCAGCTTTATTTTTTTGTGGGGAAGAAATCAGCCTCCGCTGGAATGATGGTCTCTTTCATTTCCACCGTCACTCTCATGTCAATTTCAGGCATCTAAACTATTCCTTGGTTCTCCTTTTAGATCTTGTACAGTATCATGATTTGCCTATTAAGGCATCTGCTGTTGGAAGACTTTTTCCATTCAGACCTATTTACTTCATCTACAGCAGCACTGAGGGAAAAATCTAATTATTTTTTTGCTGCTGGTGGGAAACTATTTGCCTGTAGGGGCTTGCTTGGCTTCTACTGTTCCCAGGTCAAGAGAGTCAGGACAACGAAACAATGCAGTTGAAATACTCCTGAGGGAAAAACCTGGTTTGGGGAGCCTACTTAAATTTGTCTGACTTAGAATGAAGAGGTTTCCTCCTCCAAGGGACGAGGAATCTACAGACAAGTATGACACTAAAAAAAGATGAAGCCACATGTTTCCTGAGCATATGACCTTTGGTTTTTCAGTTTTTCTAACACTCCTTATATTTTCTAGATATTTTGTAACCCTTGCCTAAGGAATAATCAATTAGTTTGGGGAAAAGGGACAGAAATTAGCCCTACTTATCTTTTTCTGTTGAGCTTTTGGCTTTTCAGTAAAACCAGTAGGGGAGGAGATTTCAGAAATGACCCATATTTTACCCTAAATGCTCTCTGGGCAACAGAGTCACTTGGGGTTTGCCTATATTAGGAAAGGTGGTTAAGGTGAGGTCCTGCCATAACCTGTGTCTACATGAGGGAAATTATTGTGGTTATGTTGGGACTAGTTAGCATGTTTAGTTACCTAGCTCCAAGCTAATCTTGATAAACCTTAGAACAGGAAGAAACACCATTGTCATAGTTATCAAGGGCAGCCCTGCAGAGAATCAGGAGAATGTGCTGGACAGAGGAAGAAGTGCAGAAGTGGTGGGATGGGGGTCTCCAACCCCCTTCTCTGTTATGGGACTTGATGGATTTCCTGCACTGTCACTCCTTACTTGAAGAGTTTACCCTGTTTCCTGGAATCTGTGTATTTCTTGGCAGGTGGCTGTACCTACTATGGGTGCTAGATGAGCTCTCCCACTAAGCTATACCACTAACAGTCCATCTTCTGGATGCACAGTAAATTTTGTCTCAGTGCCAAGCTGCCCATGTGTTTCTGCTCAGGTGTTAGGTGCTGATATTGTGGGGTGGCAGATGACGGGAGGGAAGCTGCTAAAATACATCAATTTTATATTAAGCAAAATTATTTTATTTGTATAATTTTTCCAAACCATCCATAGGAAACCTATAAAGTTAAGTAACAATCAATATTGCCTTGCAGTTCTATTCTGAGGTCTGTCTCTGAAAATGACATTATAGAATTCTTGGTTTAAGGTCTCCAAATGATTTCTATATTAAGTGTGCTCACTTCTGCATAAGCGAGAAAAAACAAACTCAAATTGGAATCCATCATTTTATATAATCAACACCAGCAAAAAATTGCTCTTTGCTGTGTTGGTTCTGCAGGGTTAAAAGGAATAACAAGTGTAAAATCTTGTCTGTCACTAAATTAAACAGGTGAGACATAAATAAGGAATAGCTCTATTGAATATGACGTGCCATTTTTACATAATTACTTTTGAGAATAAAACCACATTTTAAGTTCTAAAATGAAAAACTGAAAGAGACAGAACAGAAATATGAAGCCTGATCTGGCAAGTGAACAGATATTGAGGCAGCTTTGCTATTCATAGGATCTGATCAACGATAAACACATGAAAAACACTTAAAATATTGGGGCCCATGCCTGCTCCTACAGACTTCATTGGGCAGTGAGCAAAGTAGACATATGCAAACATTTGCTATACAATAATGAAAATATAGATGAACAGATGGTTCACCATTCCTAATACAGTGAAATACTCTTAAACCTGAAATTGATTTTTCCACATAAAAGCTTTACACTAAGCACTATAAAAGGAAGTGCAATTTCTCATTGCAATGCACTGAAACAATTTGGAACTCAAATGTGAAACCCACTTTAAAGAGGATTTCACACTATCCAAACTCACTGTAACTGAGTTGCACTGTATACGAGCCATTAAGATAAATGTTTTAGTGTATAAAAGAAAATCAGTGTATTGCTGTTTAACACAACTATACATGTAATACACATTAATGATATTACCCTGTTTTTAATGATTAATCAGCCATTATACTAATGCTTATTCTTTGCTATTATGCTGAAAACATGCATTTTACATTGCACCAGAACATACCTCTCTGATTATCTTTGCTCCTTTTGGATTTTTCATATTGACAGCTATACTCTGGTAACAAAAAATACAATATTGTTAGTTATGTGAAAGTCCCTGTGTCACTCACCCTGTTATCGTCTTCCAAATGTAACAAATTATACATCCTTAAATGTTCAGAATACTCATTCTGGTTCTTTAAAAGAACTATTCAGTTCCAATTTAATGCTAATTTTAATCTTACCATATTTACATAAAGTAATTGTAAACTACAGTATTTGGGGTTTGTACCCCGTAACGCATGCTTAAGAAAAACCAGACAATTGGAATTCTTGCTTTGTTAGTTACTGGTTTCTCTCTAATTGTTATAGTTATCTAATTTGTTAAAAAAAAAAAAAAAAAAGCTTCTGTTCTATATAATCCAGTCTCTAGTACTACTACAAATATTATCTAAAGAACACAAAAGCAACATTTTATAAAGTTTGTTCTGAGTTCCTTGTCACAGAAAAAGCCAAACCACAATGCACAACAGAGGAGCTTCTATTTACCTTTTTATTTCGATTTACACTGAGAAAATAAATGCTTTCTGTTCCAACAAAAGGTGGTCCCCAGGCTCTTGTGTCATCACCAACTCCTGAAAATAAGAATGTCACATTTTTGTAACTGTCCAGTATTATACTGCACCAAAAACACTAACAAATACGCAGAAAATGAACGCTATGTTCTTCTCCCAGTTTACCTTTAAAATGGCTTAAGCATCAGCTAGGACAGCCAAAACATCTCCTTTAATCACCATTGGTAGACAATGGTTTAGAATCATACATATTTTAGATATTTTTTGTTATCTGTAAAGAAAAACTCCTAAACCTGATGAAGCAAAACAGGCTTGTTTTTGCCACTGCTGTGACTATCTGAAAAATATTTTTATTGCAGTCAAAAGACAAAAAGTACAGAATAAGAAGGGATGATATGAATATAAAAACAGCTCACTTCAAAAGCAATATTAACTGTTAACATGCTTGAAAATAAATAATTTGAACTGGACTGTTTGTACTGAGTTGGCAATCCAATACCTCTTTTAGGTTGACCTCTTGTCCTCCACACTCCCAATTTCATCAACAATTAAGAATGTCAATATCTAGCCTTTATGATTGTGAAAAAAACCTTCAAACTGTGAACCAAGCATAACCAATGTTATAATGAGTTCGTAGACAGCCTGAAACAGCTCTTAAAAGAATAAACTGTCCTGCTTATTCGCACCTTAGATGTCCAATCACAATAATTTAAATGCCAACATTATTAACTATTTCACTGGTGACCAAAACATGTATTAAAAAAAAAGAAAAGGACGATCATAGTACAAAGATATGCACAATCTACTGTGAGTGACATTTTACTTTGATGCCACAAGTGGGAGGTGCTTGGAAGAGTATCACCACGTTTTTTCCCCCAGCAGGGAGGAGCAGAAATCAGGGTGGCTACTAAGTCTTATCAGTGGGGGCTGGGGCAATCCTGAAAAGCCCAGCCAGACATCCAACACCCCCAAAAACAGCCCAGATTCCCTCAGAGTAGTGCGGGCTTGGTCTGCTCTGATAGTGCATATAAGACCGGACAGCTTCCTTTCTCATTCCAATGGCTGCTGCTGCTGCTCCCTCTACCAGAGGATGTCCGCAGCCTCAGACAGGTATCACTACACCCGTTATGCCTAGGTTCAATTTTGAAGCTTTTCTTCAATCATGAGGGCTAGAAATATATATATTTTAAAATGAAAAATTTGATTCAGATATAATCACGACTGTGGGAGCCACAGTCCTAGGCAAGTGCCTACTGTGCTTAGACTTTAACCCCTCCCTGTCCATGAATCAGGGTCCGCTCTAGGTTTTTTGCTGGCCCAAGCAAAAAAAATTTGTCCCCCCACCCTTTTTTTTTTTTTTAGATTTTACATGTTTTCACTTTTCAGTGTTTGTTTTGTCTTCTTTTTGACTGTTAAAAATTAAAAATAATTAAAACAGAGAATTTGTAGTTAGTGAAAAAACAATTTCCTACTAGCGTACTCATTTACTCACTGGGCTGGCCATGGAGTGAGCTGGGCTGTTCTGCCTAGACAGAGCTAGGGCTGCCCCTGCACCAGAGGCCTTGGCATAGGCAGGACATCAGCGCCAACCCCAGGGCTCATGTGGTCTGTGCGGGTCAGACCAAGTCATGCTGCTGGCAGGCTACCCAGTCTGGCTGTCGCGGCCGAGTAGCCAGAGGGGCCTGAAGCTGTGTGGGAGACACCAAACAGCTCTGCCTCCTGTCTCTCCTTCCCCACGAGCAAGTCCGGGGACTTGGTGCTGCCCTCCAGAGCTGGGTGTCACAGCCCCATGCCAGCAGGAGCAAGCAGCAGGCATGTTGGGGGCGGGGGAGGGCTGAACAGTCCCTCCAGCCAGGGCACAATCACCTCCACTCCCCCGGCACTAATCCCAGTCTGAAATGGCTGTAGCAGCCATGCCCACGGTCCCACGTCTTGCTATGCAGTGGGCGGAGGGGAGGAGGCTCTGAGAGCAGGACTGCGGCCCGGCTCCCACACTGGCCTAGGGGCCCGTGGCTGGAGGGACAGTGCACTCCAGGGAGCCTAGCTTGGGGCAGCCTCAGCAACACCCCAAAATCCCGGGCAGTCATCCCATGGTGTGGCCGGGAACAGAGCTAGCCAGGCAGGGGGCACCGCCTGTAGGTCTCACGTGGAGCGAGCTGGGGCGGCTGTAGGGTTCGGCTGCTGGGGCCGACCAGCCAGCAGCTGGTGATCGCAGGGCAGTGTGCCCAGGCCTCCTGCTCCCCAGCACCTCGCGAGCCAGCTGCTGGCTCAACCTGTGCAGCGGCATAAGTTTGGCTCAGACTGGGCTGCCGGTCCCCTCCCTGGGCAGGAGGCGGCAAAGCAGGGAGGAGGAGGAGGTGGTGGCAGCAGCGACAAGCCGAGGAGGAGCCTGCAGCCGGCGCTGGAGGAGCGGCCCGCCCGGTCGCCATGTTCCGCCATCACCCTCTGTGTTCCGTGACCGGGGTAGGGCCACACTACCGGCTCCTGCCTGAGGGGGGCTGGCTGCTGCCCATGGGAGAGCAGCAGGGACATGCTCCCCCTGCCCCACCGCACAGCCCCAGTGGCACCCTGTCAGAGAACAACAGGGCAGTCAGGATCCAGCCCAGAACACTGCCTCAGGTCAGAGCTGGGGCCCCAGAATTATGCTGCCCCTGATAATTTGCTGCCCCAAGCACCTGCTTCTTTTGCTGGTGCCTAGAGCCGCCCCTGCCATGAATGAATATGAACCTTATGGAAGGGGGAACCAAGCTTGAGTAACTCAGCAGAGCTTAAAGCAGCATATATTATTATATCACATTTATATTGCAGTACCACCTAAAGGCAACAGCCAGGCTGAACATCTTTGTGCCAGGCATTGTATAAACATATAAAAAATTACAGTTACCAAGATCTCCACATTTTAGTCTCTCAAATGGGAGGAGCTTGGGAAACGATCATTACACTTTTTTCTACACACATCCAGTTCAAGCCATGTCATCAATACATTTCTACAGTTCCTTTCTATAAGGATCTCAAAGTGGATTACTAACACCAATAATGGAGTAAATTAGTAACACCCCTGTGAAATAGGACTTTTGTCACAGGATAAGTTTATTAACCCACTTTACAGATGTGGGAAGCAGACACTGAGAGGTTAAGTGACTCCTCCAAGATCTGAATGTGATAGAGCTAAGAATAAAATGCAGGACTCCCAAATCTTAGGTTTGTACTTTAACCACAAGACCCTGCTTCCTCCCTATATCCATTATACTTTGAATCCTAGTTTTCAGGTTTCACCTATTGGTATGGGACTGTGACCTTTCCAAAATTAAACAATGTAATACCCTAGAGAACAAAGTTGCAGGAGCAAGTCTCTGAGAGGATGATTTGTTGGCTGAAGTGGTAGAATCCTTTTCTCAGGTGTTCATTGTGGATAGGTTTCCGATTTAAGTACAATAACTGAGTGTGTGGTTTGACTTTTTAAATAATAAAAAAAGAGAAAGGTTTTTTTTTTTAAAAAAATGGCAGGAAACTTATGTAAGGAAAAACACATGACATAATGTGCAGCTGCTATGACATATCTGCATGCCTAAAGTGCGCAGTGAGGCACAAGACTGGAGGCCAAATGTGGAAATACCTCTGAAACAACCGCACTCCCTGGAGTTTGTTATTCCACTTGTATAATTTTAAGAGAAGCTCAACTAAACAAATAAAATCTGCAAAATTTAAGAAATGTAGCTATTACACTAGGACAAAGCACTTGTTATTAGTATCTAAAACAACAAGGAAGTTCTTAAGAAAACTTCTTCAAAATCTAAAAATACCTGCATAGAGTGCGAACAGAAATCAGTCGTAATAAAGTAAAATATACAAAAGCAGTAACTTGTTATGATCCTACAAGACAGAGATAAATTTAAGCCATAACTACCATGCTACCAGGCTCAGAGGGAGCCATAAAACAAATGCTTATTTTATTTTGGGGGAAGGGGTATCTAAAAATTCACTCCTGAAGTCTGTTAACCTCAGACATTTCCAGAGCTAGAAGTGAATGTTCTGTGGGAAACTGAGAAACTCCCTTTCCAATGGAATAAAGATCCCATTTCTATTCACGGCCGGATATGAAATACTGGACTTTAAGGTTGTAACAATTTTATACACAGAAAATCCTTCACTGGTACAAAATTGAATTTACATTTAAGGGAAAGAGAAGGAAACATTTCTCTGACATATTGTTTTTTAAGTCAGCTACCTGAAACTGCTCAGTGATTTGGAATATTAGAATCAGCCTCAGGAAGATGAATCAGTGGGCAGACACCTTTTAATCAATGAATCCAAGTGCTTGTAATCCCCATTTCAAGACATGTGTAACAACAACAAAAAGTAAAGAAAATAGTTACTGTAATCGAGACTATTTTTTAAATGAAGCTCTAGTCTCTTGTTTCTTGCCATACCAATCTGTCCAATTCTACTTCAATAGCTCTGACTTATGTGCCTAATTGTGGCCAACCTCAAGAGGCAAGTAATTTGCTCAGCATTCTACCTCTGTGCAACAAAACGTACTCCAGTTTAAGTTCACACAGAAAAGCTTTCGCTCAGGGCATATTAAACTACTGAAACATAATACAGTGATGGGAAAACACCTGCTTGTTCCCTTACTGGTATGGGATGTGTCCTATGGGTGTTTACTCTGGTACAGTGCAAAATACACTTTAAAATTCACATCTGACTAATGCAATATGAATCTACATCAGTGGTTCTCAACCCACGGGCCACTTGCAACCCATGTGACATCCTCAGAGCCATACAGATAGTACATATATTGTGTGGATGTGGCCCACATAAAACAGAGAGCTGCATATGCAACCCGCATATGTGACCCACAATGGTAAATAGGTTGAGAACCACTGATCTATATCATTTCCTTGGTGGAATAAGATATTCCTAATTTTATATGCTTACCTAATTTTCATTCAGGACACATATTTTAAAGAGACAACGTTAACTTAAACATTGCCCAAACTGTAGATTTTTTTAAAAAATTAATTAGAAATATTTCTAAAACACAAGCTAACATTCTCCTTCAGCATTTGCAGCCCAAACATTGCAGCATTACAAATCTATCCAAGCTGAAGCAAATTTTAAAAAGTCGGCAAACAACATAAACAGTGTAAGCAATTGTTTTAAATCCTTCAGCTTTGAACATCTACGCTTTTATTTGTCAAAGGGCATGCACTCCTCCCCTCAACTCCCCCGGCTACCCCAGGAATGGCTCCAACTTTCTTATTTTAGTGTCCACACTGTATAATTTATTCAAGTCCCCTCCACTAACCCCTGTACAGTGCAACACAACAGTCCTAATCTCTATGATCTTCATCTCCTGTTCATCAGGGACCAGGGAGGAAATGAGATCTCCCTTCCTTGGAATTTCCTTCAATCTGGGCTCAGCTAGCCCTGTACTCCATGTTCTAGCACTTCCTTTCTGCCTTTTATCAAGACAATCAGCTGATGAGACAATTAATTTCTTAAATCACACAACTTCCTTGTCTGATTAACTACTTCCTCCTCATTTCCTCAATCAGCAATCACTGGGGAAGCTAATTGAGGCCACAGTGATCAGAGTGCTGACCCTCTATTAGACTTCAGCACTCTGTCACAATGAATAACATAATGAAGTAAGAGTTTGCATAAAATATGATTTTTAAATGCGCAATTCCTCTTTAAAATCCATGTACAGAGCCTAATAACCATACAATTTCCATCCCTTCTATACAGAGTTGTGTTGCGTATTCAGTTAAGAAATTTTCACATGGCTCTTGCTAAAATCATTGTTCTTAGAAAATTACCTATAACATCATAGATTCTAGGACTGGAAGGGACCTCGAGAGGTCATTGAGTCCAGTCCCCTGCCCTCATGGCAGGACCAAATACTGGCTAGAGGATATTCTGCTGATGAGATTTTATGCATCAGCAGCTGGTAACAGATAAACTTTCAGTTAATAAAAAATAATGGCAAAACATTACTGTTAATCTTAAAACAATTTTTTTTTTCCAAAAGCTACAAGACCTGCCACATCTGCTCAGGAAGGTGGGGAAAAATGTGTCTGTATGTGTAGAAGAGAGTGAAGGATACCAGGGAGGAATGATTGAGGGGAAGGATTGCAGAGGAATGTAGAGTAGTGTGTGCTTTGTGATTCTCCAGAGTAGTATAAAACAACTAGGGTGTACGGGTGAGTATGGCCATAAAAATTGAAGAGGTTACTTCATATCATCAAATCATTAGAAATATCTCATGGTAATATTACATTTTAGCATCTCCTTTAGTGTTTGTGTATGACATTTTTAGTTACAAAAACACAATAAAATTCCCAGAAAAAAATATATTAATATTAAAGTCAAGGTTAAGAATGTCCTATACCTACTTAGATCTCCGCCAACTCACAGAGTTTAAGCCAGTTTTGTTTAATTTACCATTATATATTACCCTATATGTTATTTGAATGAATGAGTTATATATTTTCTATGGATGTTTCAGTTCTGGTCCCCCCTCCCCATCTGCATTTCACAGAAATCCATTCTGCAATCACATGCTATTTACAACCAACAGGAACAAGACTAAAAGTTCCTATTCCTAATCTAGGAACTCCTACGCTTACAATTGTACTCATTTCTATCAGGCTATCCCGATTCTTATACTGGCACCTATCAGCTGCTGAAAAATAAGGCCAGCTCTTGGGCAGTTGGCTCCCCCTCTGTTCCTTGGAAGAGAGGGGCAGAAGGAACAAGAACTCAGAGATGCAGCAGCAGCCATGGCATTCAGGGTTTGGGAATCCTGCAGAGAGGTGGGCCAGCCTAAATCACTTGTACTCGGGATATACTGGGAGAGCCTGGACAGAAACAGAAAGATCTGCAACTCAGGAAAATCACATACATGGATCTGAACCCTGAAAACACTGGTGTCTATTTTGTTGCCTTCTTTTGGAACACCAGCTATATCCATGCAAATATGGCTACATTTAGTTATATCTAGAAAGGACACAATCTTCCCGCTCCCAAAAAAATCTCTACCCAAAATAATTAATACCAGTCATATTTCTCATTTGTAGTATATAATTTCATATACTGTCAACGTTTTACAGAAGCTTTCAGCCATTGGAGAGTTTTTTGTATTGAGAGTCATAATCACTGTTCCCTCTAGATGTATAGGGTAAGAGAGGAAAGAAGCACTGGTGCATTCACCTTTCAGAAGTCAATAAAAGTCTTAATTTCATAGCTTCAACTTGGGGCCTAGATGCATCAAATTATGCTAACAATGCCTTTTATTGCACACCTAGTTTGGCGCCACCACTGTAACAATGCTGTGCCACTCCTATACACTGATAATTGTAGCAACAACAGATCAGAGTGTATCTCAAAATAAAGATTCTATTTTCATAGTATCAGGAACCTAATGCTAAAGTTTTACACAAGCCCATAAATTTCTATTGCATTAATAGCAGTTTCTCTTGGAAATCCTGTGTGTACTGATGGGAGAAAAGAGTCCAGAATGACCAGTTAGAAACCTGGTGTTTCAATCAGTAACAGATGTCTGATTAATATGCCAGAGGCAAATGATTCACTAAATCCAGCTGTAAAAGCAGATGGTGTATTTTATTTCCAGAGGTCAAACAGAATGAGAGTGCTTCTGCAGCACTCCCAACCCTTGCCTAAGAAGCAAGTGATGAGACCAGGAAATCAGTCAAAGGTCTTTCATGTGGTAACACAGAACAACTAATCTCAGGGCCATCAGTTTACAAGATCTAACAAGGTCACCACATAAAGTGTAATATGTTGCTATATATCAATGATAACATCAGTCCAGTTATACATCTCTAGGTACAAAACCTATTCTGGATGCAAAACAATTCCATTTAGCATGGTAGGCCCCAACCATTCTGCATAGGCTGGCCCCAAACCTCCTGACTCTTGTGCTAATTTTTACCTTTTTTCGTCCGTTTTAAATAAGCTGCCTTGTTCACAATTGGCTTTGCAGGTAGAGCAAAGCATATGTTTTAACTGGTAGCCTGCAGCTATACTCTGAAGCCACCAACAATACATAAGGGTCATAACAGTATAGAAAAAAAATAGACGTTACTACTTTTCTTGTCCTATAATGAGATTATAAACTTCTTGGGGCAAGGACAATCTTATCATTAAATGTGTGTACAGCACCTAGCACAGTGAGGCTCTGCTCCCTGACTGGGGCCTCTGGATGCTCCTGTAATAAAAATAAATCATAAAAATAATAATAATTTCTGGAAGGATTCTGTTTGTCATGACATTATAGTTCAGACTGCAGCACTCTTTCCCTAAACCCTGTTTTAAAAGCCTTTTCATGTGATAAAGAAAACTCACTAGGCCAAAAATACTTAGTCTGAGGCCAAAGGAGAATCTTTCTAAATAATTTAAAGGAAAACAATCTAAATTCTGAGTCACAGGTAATATACATTTCATGTCTAAAGTCTTTTGCTAAATGGACTAATGTTATTTTCTGAATTCATAACCCAAAAAGGACTTATCTTAGAACTTCAGACTTCTCATGCCCTTAGCCTTCCTAAAAGACTTAAGGACATAAGTTACTTTTGAACAAAACATATCTACACTTAACACTAAATTACAGTTTTTAGAATAAATTGACAAGAGAAGCTCCAGTAACTAGACCAGCAAGTATACCAGCAACTACTTCTCCACCAGTGAGTCTGAAGGAAACTGGAAATAGAATGATATCCACAGGGCCCCAAAAAGAGTCAAAACCTGTAGGCTACATAGTAATAGTTAAAAAATTAAAGTTTTCCATGGGCCTAGCTAGACACACACCACCACTCAACCTAGCATTTTCTTTCTCCTCACTTCTGCGAGGTGCGGGTGGAGGGGAAGCAGGCAAGAGAATTGCATTTTACATGTTCAGCCTATACTGTGCTCCCCAAACACCTAATGGGCCTTGCCTATAAACCAATGTGCCTCTAAGGATTGCAGGGCACCCATTAAAACAGCACAGAGGAAAAAAACTATTCAGAAGTACATAGACAACAAATGATTAAACTAATCCTCACTCTGATTATATTAAGAAACCTTACCTGGTCTTTCCACTTTAATAACTTCTGCTCCTAGGTCTCCTAAATTCATTGTTGCAAAAGGTCCTGCAAGTACCCTGCAATATTAAAAAGCAGTGGGTTTTCGTAGTTGTTCTGTCACAGCATTTGAATCTCAGAAAACTATCCTGAACTACAAACAGCAGACACAAACCTTGTTAGATCAAGAATTTTCACACCTTCTAGCGGCTTCACCTTATTAGCACCTGGTAAGAAAGAGAAAACATATTTTACTGTGAACCTCTTTTTTTAAGGAGACTAATGCCTCTCCATGGATGTTCAAAATATCTGCTGTATCACACTCTGCCTTGCTACCCACATTGCGTAAAATAGGGATAACAATAGCTTCAGATATATAAAATCAGTTAATGTTTGTAAAGCATGATGTAAATTATTAGTATTGTACATCCTATTTTAAACCCCTTAGAACACTACAATATATCGTTCATTATTTTTTTAAGTGCCTGTTACATACTGATAAGCAGCAGCCTGTGGAAAGAGCCAATAAACTCATAGCAGTCAGTGTCAAGAAGATATATGAATTAAAACTAATGAATAACAGTCTGACATGAAATAATGACTCCCCAGCTGCAGAGTAGTTTGACCTATTCTGACAATCAAAAGTAGGGTCAGGTCTTACAACACATCCAAAAAGTGTGTCTTCACATTTTAAAAGGCACTTGAAAACTGAAGCAGATGAGCACAAACCAAGAAAATATTTGTTCAGTCTGATAGCACTCGTGATGGTAAATATATGCTCAAGAAATTTATCCACACATATTTTTCCTTCCTTCTCTCCCCTTTCCTCCCAACCATGACCATCACTGAAAACTATATGAAGGATATTAAACCACAAGGGGAGGTAACAGACTTGCAGTCTAGGTCACAGGTGTTACAGATCTTCTCGGTGATCTTGGGCACGTCACTTAACCCCTCTGTAAAATGAGGGATAATAATATTTCGCTACTTCATAGGGATGTTGTGAGGTGTATTAATTAATATAATTAGATGTTCAGATACTATGGTGATAAATGCCGTAGCAATTTTGATAAATAAATAAAAAATGAAAGCAGACCTCTGCTAAAACTAGAAAGGTTACATAGCATTAGCCAGGAGGAACTCATCTTTACTCATGTACTTGTTTAAACAAGGGGAAAAGACATAAAGCATAAAGAAAGTATATTGTAAGACAGTCTCACTTTCTCTCTAGCCATCAGTTACAAAGCATGCACACAGAGTATTAGGATGGACTGGGAATTTAAGGCCCCTGTTCAAATATTTTAATTCACCACACTGCACTCAATGAAAAAAATAGTGTCTTCAATTGTAAGACATTTTCCTCAATTATTATAAATCTCTCCAGAGGGATTTGAGTGGTTTGTTTTGTTGTTGTGACTGTTGTTGTTGCCATGAGGAAGTGTGATATGCAGACTAGTCAGCATTTAAAAAAAAAGTCTGTCTAAATATTTGCCTCATAGTTGTTTTGCACATCTTAAACACAGGAAGTCAGGTACACATGTTTAGTACTGTTGTATTTCACTGTAAATACTGGAGAGGTTGAAAAATAGTTTACTAGTAATTATGCTGGATATCAATATCAAATACTTGGTGGTACAACCTCAATAAAGCCACACAGAGCTTGATGACGCGTCATCAGCCGTTCATCTGTAAACTCACTTAGGCCCCAGATGATAAGAATTTAACCATATGCTTAACTTTAAGCAGGTAAGTTGTCCTATTTACTTCATTAAGACTGACTACTCTCATGCTTAACGGTAAGCATATGTTTAAGTGTGTTTTAAGTGCTGAATCAGGGCATTACAGAAGAACACAACTTTATAAGAACATCTGCAGATGACGAAAAGTCTGCCTTTCTTTCCATCCTCTCCAAAACTCGCAATCTCTTCACTATTCCACAGACCATATGGAGACTGATTTTCTCCCTTTCTCATACATACACTACCACAGCAACAGTAGTTTCTCAATTAAAGGCACTTTCAGACTCAAAAAGTTCTGCAGCTGCAGTTGACAGTCCTTTAAGAGTCCCCTTAGACTCTCTACAGGAAGTCTGCAAAATATTTAGATTTCACCTGTAAAATATGCATTTACACAAAGCAATAATTAACAAGAGATTGAGTCCCCATTATTATCATATCATTCATATTACTGTTACCGAAATATCAGGTCTGCCTAGCTGAGAACCAATTAACAGCCTGACAAGGATAAGGAAAAAATGCTTTATTCGGCAGAAAAAAAAAGGAGAGCCTGTACCTTGGTACAAAAGACTGTCTTACACAAATTTCACAAACCTTTTATACACATTCAGACAAAGACCCTTGCATGTTAACACTTGATTGGTAGGTTGTCAAGCCCCGCACTCTGTTATCAGTTCAGTAAAAACTAGTTTGAAGCAAGATTTCTCTGCTTTCACATTACGGTATTAATTAGGAACCCCAACCAATGACCATGGTCCCACTGGAGTAGGGGTCAGCATAGGAGAAATGCCAAAGTGTTTCTGGGAGAAGCAGTCTGTTGGGCAATAGATACAAGAAGTTGAATAGAGGTGTTGTCCCAGTGACAGAGAAATAGAGGCGAGGGGAAAGTCTGTGGAAGGTAGATCAAAAGCTTGGTTCAGAAAGTTTCAGAAGCAATGCTACTAAGTGGAACTACTCTTGCCTAGTCATCTATGAATTTACATGAAGCCTCAGTTTTGCTTTCTGATAGTAAGCCAATGAGCTGCAGACTGATTTTACATGATACACTCAATCTATGCCCACTTGCTCATCAGAGAAATAACAGTTCTAATAGACTAGTCATATGAACACTGCCAAAACCATTTCCTGAGTCCTACTGTCCCAGTATCATCCCCCATCTTCATCCTCTCCTATGCCAGTTTTTGATTTCTTAAGTTAACCAAACAGTACCAACTTCGCCTTTTATTGAATTAAGCCTATTGCTCAACTAGTGCAAGAATTCCTCTCTCTCAGGTGTAGTTATACTTGAAGATTGTTTATTGCTACAATAAACCGGACAAACACATGGACTTCTATTACAAGTAGCTCTGATTGAGAAAAAAACAGGCCCACTCAAACTTTGTAGACTCTGAAGGTATTTTAAACAGAAAAGTCTCCCAAATTATATTTAGTACTCTTTACACAGGCAGGATCATGTCACGTGTGTTAGCATATCTTATTACAACATTAACAAAAAGAAACCCAGAAGTTATTTCATAGTAGAACTGATTTGTACTTCTTTTAATCCTAAAGATCTTAAAGTTTTATTTTATATTTTAAAACAGAGGCAGATATAGGAGAAAGGAGACAAAAGGAAGCATTCCGTAGGCCTGATTACTTCTGATTTATATCTAGGCAAGTGAGGAGAATCAAGCCCTCCTCCTCCGAATTACAAAGTGGATATTCTCTCGTTCATGCAGACTGCCTCCAGTGGCCACATTCACTCATTGTGTAAGTAGATGCAGCATCAATGCACACACTTACACCAGCAATCAATTTGAATGAATAATAAAAATACAAGCTACTGCTGTGGAGTGACCATTCCAGTTCAGTTGCTTATATTTGTATTTGGTATCTGAAACAGATTAGAAAATGAGCAAATCAATTCCACTTATTAAATGATCACCAGAAAGTAAGTTGTTTTTTTTTTTAAATTAAAGATAAAAATAGAGCTTGCAGGAAAGGAGAGAGTGAATCCATTATGAAAGCCCCAATCAGTGAAAAGTTTTGTTAAATAATAGAAGGCTTACAAAATGGGCTGTTTGCCCACAAAATGGAAACAAACAAACAGCTTTAGTAACTGAACTAAAAAGTGCAACATATTCTCTATATATTGCTGCTAGTAGTCTGATAATTAGTTCTTCTTGGGCTCCAGCCCCTCCCATGATTTTCCCTTAACTTTTTTGCCACCTGCATACATTCATTGACCACCCTGGAAAGTCTGCATTAGAATCAGAACCTTTTGAATTCCTCCTCAGCAACTGTGGAAAATTATACCCCTAAATGTACATTTTCATTTAGAAAAAAAAGATCATTTGCAATCAACACAGTTATGTTTTTCTAATGCTGCCGCAAGAGTGTAGAGTCAAGTCCAATTTCAGATAAACTTAATAAAAAATAAATTTCCTTAAAATGTGAGGAGACAAAATCATCTAAAAATCTATGTGAATTCAGTCTGCTATCATTAAAAGATATTAGTGTCATATTCTCATGTCTTGCGTGGACATTAAAATATCTCATCATATTTTTTTCCTAAGAGCAGAAGTTTCCCTCGATATCTGCAGCCCTGGAGATAGTTGCATTTCAGTGTTTGTGTGTGTGTTACGCTCTCTGCGCCTTTGGGGAATTAACGATTTTATTATAGCCTATCACACGTATAGCATAATTCTCAGCCAAGCAAATATTTATGTTGGCTTGTCCGTTATCATCCTGCTCTGTAAACGCTTGTGTTTTTCTAAACTAAGATCGCTGGGGAAGGAAACATGGCAAAGGTCCCTCACCTGTACACATATATAATAATAACAATATAATATGAAGAGACGCTTGCTCTGAGATACTTTTAAGTAAAACTTCTCCTGGACTTTGATTCCTTTCCACGGCCCTGCGCACGTGTTACATGACACACACGATCCCTGGTGTCCATGCCAGATAAAAACCAAGTGGTTTATTAAGTTAAGAGTTTAAAAGATGTGGCTACCTGGCTGGAGAGAGCTTCCCTGCACCCCTCTGCTGCTGCTAGGTGAGGAGAGGATTCTCAGAGGGCTGGGGAAGAGGGGCGAGGCAGGGCAGCCACTGCTGCTAGGGAGAGTAGGGCACAGACTCCTTCTGCGCCTGACACAGGAGCAACTCCTTCTTCGCAGCACAGCGCTCAGCATTGCTGCGGCTACCAGCCCGAGCCGGGACAATCACACGCTTCAGAGGCACAGTGGGCTACGTCCTGAGGCGCAGGACAGAGTCACTGCGAGCAGTAGCGACCGCTATCAGAGCCGCAGGCACTGAGGGAACAGGACTGGAGGAGGAGCATCAGTGTCCGATTTGACTCGGACTTTCCCCACCTCCGTGTGTGTGAAAAAGGTACTCAGTCCTGTGTACTGCGCAGGCGCAGTGCTACGCTACTTCCAGTCTACCCCTTCCACACAGAAATTCTTTCCCCCTTTCGCACTGCGCAGGCATAGTTCTCAGTGCCTCTCCTATTTTTTCTCGGAGAGTGAAAATGTTCCCAGCTGTGTGGATTACGCAAGCGCGACGCTAAATGTCTCCTGGTCCCTCCTCTGTGAGTGGTAGTGGGAAGCTAGGCTTCAGGCTTGTGGGGAAAACCCTCAACCTCAGTCAGGGTCAGGGAGTTCTCAGACTTTGTTTCACTGTTGTTTGTTGGTTTACTCTTCTAGGGAAGATGGGGACTTAGGTGGCTTTCTAGTACATTTTGCTCCCAGAGTAGCAATTTTTGCTATGTATTGCCCCTCTGCTAAATCCTTTTCAGTCTGAGCACTGCTGCTTCACATAAACCCAGAGTGGCATAAATTTTGACCCTGTGCTGTGAAGTTTTATTCTGCCTGGTTGAGCAAATAGTTGGAAAGAATCCCTCTTGTACTAATTTACTTTGCGTAAAACTAGAGTTGGCATATTCAGCCCATGCATTTGTAAGGCATCCATCATAAGGCTATGAGAGTGTCCTTTACAATATATAGCTCACAAATGTATTATACTTTCCCCCCAGTAAGGAAAGAAATTCCTTACTGCCCTAGAAACTGATGATCATCCTCTAGGATATGTTGCCAGAGGATGAGAGGAGAGTTCCACCAGTTGCATTTAATCAGCCTGAATAAAGAGATGTATCTTATTTTTTTCCAGAGAAAGTTTAACAAGTTTAAACTCTAGCATACCTTTGTTGAGCAACTTTCAGGGTGGGAAACAAAGTTTGTTACTGTTATTTGTACTTTTATGTATTTGAGAGGCATTCAAGTACTACAGTGATAAAACCATATAAGTATGTTGGTAGACACATAAATAGGTAGGTAAACCTATCACAACATATTTTGTTGGAAATCAACAGTTTGAGCATTAGTTTAATACAGTCTCAAGTAGGTTGTAAAGTTAGGGCCTCTTTCATATGGAGCACAGTTTAAACTTCATTGAGGTAATCAGGTTATCTGTTGCTTTTGTTTGGTTTGAAATGGTATTCTGCAAGGTTGGTTTATAAAATGCAGCAATTTATGGCTTGTATTTGTAATTTCTTTTTACTTAGCTCTTTTAAAAAATGCAAAAGATTAAATTAACCTCAAGATTGCAAATTTTAACACCTAAATAACAGGTAATAAAAAAGTTATAGGCACTCATGCTGAAGCAGAAATGGGGCTAGGCATTGGTCCACCCACACAGAATGCAGCATTGAGGCCCTCATTCTCAAAGCAATAGAATCTTGGAAGGTTTATATAAAGGGGCTACACTTCTCCATTAATTTAACCTACATGAAAGAGCCACCATAACACTGAAATGAAGTTGTCTTGGATGGGGGTTAGACTAGATAACCCTTGTGGACACAGTCCTGTCTAACCCTGTGATTCTATGATGTAGTTAAGCTGACCTAACCCCAAGTATAGACCATGGTAGCTCCACAGAAAAATTCTTTGACATAGTTTCTCCCGCTAGGGGAGATGGATTGCCTATACAAATGGGAGAGCTCCTCCCTTCAATAAGAGTAGTGTCTACACTGAAGTGCTTCAGCAGTGCAGCTGTAGCATTTCAAGTGTAGACAGGCCCTGAATCTGCAGAGGCTGAAACAATAGCTCTGATGTGGGAGCAGCCCCATTCAACTCAGTGGGGTAGTTCACACCTCAGATTGCCAGTGATAATTTAAATGTCAATATTGTTAACTGTTTCACTAATCAAAGCATGTCTGAAAGGACAAGGATAAATACTGTGAAGATTGGATTGCACTAGTAAGACTATCACTTTAAAAAACAACAAGCTGATCTGTGAAGGCAAAAGACCAGAGAGGAGGGTACCTGAGCCCTATTAGGAGAAAGTAATCCTTAAGAGCCATCAAGTGGCACCAAGCCTGAGGAAACCCACTAGGGCAGATGGGATCTTATTTTGAACCAGTGGTTAAAGTAGATTTAAACAGGAGTAGGGAAGGTCTCAGTGCACCAGCCAAGGAGAAGCCATAGCAGTGATGCTTACCCAAGCCAGGGAGCTCTCCCTCTGGTTCTTTTTTCTTCCTAAATCTGTTCAAAACAGGGGCTGATCTAAGTGCCTCTGACGTTTATATTTATTCGAATTGATAAAACACAGGTGTTTGGGTGTGTCGGGTAAACCCAGCCACAAGGCACTACCCTGTCTGGAACCCAAAGCGGGTTAATGGCTACAGTCTGCTTTGGGGATGGGACTTCACCGTCCATGCGGAGCCAGCAGTGAGAACACGAGGAGCCTTCTCCTGAGAGCTTCACCTTCGGCGTCTTCAGCCAAACCTTGCCGACCCGTTGCGCGGCACGGCTGGGTCCCTCCTCCCCAGGGACCCCGAGTGCCCTAAATGATGCTGGGGGGAACGCTGGTGTCGTGCCTCTCTGCCTCCCCGGAACCTCCGAACTCGGAACCTCCTGGCCGCGGCATAGGGCGCGTCGGGCCCCAGCGAGCAGCGTCGCAGCACGCCACGCACGCACGCGCCGTGTCTCTCTGGTGGTTAGCAGCGGCCGTTGCGCGCTTTTCGTTCGTTTCCCGGCTCGGGGCTGCGAGGCCGCAGGGGGAGCCGGAACAGGGCCATGCACCGACAGAGCTTCCGCCCTCCCACGCCTCCGTACTCGGGCGGGGGGCCCTGGGGCGGCGGGTTTCGGAGCCCTCCCTCCGGCGGGGGCCCTGTGCCGCCTTCCCCGCGGGGCTACGGGAGCCCCCACCACACGCCGCCGTACGGCCACAGGCCCTACTCGCCCCGAGGCCACAGCTTCCACGGCGGCGGCGGGCGGTTCGGGAGCCCGTCCCCGGGGGGTCAGAGCCCGCGCAGGCCGCACAGTGCTAGCCCCAGGTACTCGGCTCCCTACGGCAACGTGTCCCCTGCCGCGGCCCAGCAGCGTCCGCCGCACCATCCGCAACAATACAAGTCTTCGCCGCGGGGCTCCCAGAGATACTACCAGGTATGGGAGGGGGAGCTGCTCTGGACAGCGGGTGGGGCTGCTGTGTGCCTCGGTTTGTGGGCGCCGTGCGCGTGTGGGAAGGAGAATAATGGCTGATTGAAACACGCAGCAGCCCCCCCTCCCAACTTCCATCCTCCCCTTAGGCTCCTTCCCCAGATCCCAGAAAAGAGGGACGAGCGTAATACAGAGTGAAATCCACCCGCACCCTGTACTAGAGGGAGGAGAGAGACTGATTCACACAGCCAACGCTTTCCACATTTTCTGAAAGGGGGAGAAACTGACGCAAAGCAGAATCTCCTTCCAGACCCTTCGGGACTGGGAAAGAGACAAGAACCCCAAGAATATTCCCCCGCCCCCGTCCTGTCCTGGCATTTGAGGGGCGGGATAAGAAAGCAGCATGCAAACTCTTCACTCTCCTTCCTTATGTTAGCCTTTTCCCAGGTCTCAGTTTTACCGAGTTGTTTTAAGTTTGTTTTTTAAGAGCTGAGATTAATTTGAATGTTTGTAACTTTGGCCGGGACCTCTTACCTGAGTTGACATAACTGGGAGATTGGGTACTGTCAAGCATGGGTTGCTGCTGCTAAAATGACCAAAAAAAATTATTTTCAAACAGTTGAAAATCTTTCTTAGTTACAAAAGGAACTTTAAAAAGAGATGTGACGTACTGTCTAAATAATGCTTTGTGGTTTTCAACTTCCAATTTTAAAGTGGTGAATCACTATGCTAATCTCTGAATTGTAGTTAGTTTCTGTATGGGGCTAATAGCTAAAATAACCCTGTGTGGGTGAAATATTTCTTAGTTAGCAACGTCATAACTTTTGTAGTTAATAACTTAAGCTTTGTCTTTAAAAACAAAAGTGTGTGTGTAGGGGGGAGGATTATAGAACTAACTTTACCAGAATGCACATGCACTGTAGAAATGCCATGGTCATAGTCCCAATAGCTGATGTGTAAGTGTAGAGAACACTCTGCCAAACATTGTTTTAAAAAAAAAAAAAAAAGTAGTAAACCAACTTAATCAGGTAGAAAGTGAACAATGTTAAAGCCATACAAAATACAGTGACTAGTAACTACTGAAATTAGTATTGTTTTTCAGCTCAGTTGGAAAAACCTATTTCCATTCCCACTAAAAGAGCCTGATAAGCTGTTCATGGATCTTCATGCTAAATCATTCTGGTTTTGCCTTTCCAGAGTGGTTATTGGCATGGGACTATGCTTACACCATTGGAAGCTATGGATAGTTAGTTAAATTTCTGTAAAATTGTTGATCAAGTTGTTTTGTTCACGGTGTATTCTTTATGGGAGTAAATGAATAAAAGGTAGGAATTTGCAGTGGAGGAAGGGATTGAAATCTAACATGAGTAAAAGGTATGGTGGGGACAGTTAACAACTGATCTTAAACTTCATCCTGGTAGATACTAAAAATATTTAGAAAAGTACCATAACTAAATTTAACTGTTCTTTGAGTTGCACAAGTACAGACTACATAAATAAACATTGGGAAGAAGTTATATTGTGGCAAAATGTAACTACTCATGACTATGTCCCTACAACTTAGTCTCTAATAGGTTAGACCCCTGCATTCAGGAGAAAGCTATTTCATAATGCCTTCTGGGAAGAAAATGATGAGTACTGAGCAGTTTGATTCCATTGTCTGTTCAAAAGTTTGTGTTACCATTGGAGAGAAGAATATTCTCTCTTTCTGCTGTAAACCCATCATTGCTCATACAGATCAAAAGCTCTAAAGTTTGTAATACTACTGACATCCTCAAGTTTAGGGACCTAGAAGAACCATCTAAAATCTTTTGTCTGGAAACAGGACTTAGAAAAGGCAATTCTTATTAACAGCATTTGTTAGATTTTTTTACTTAACACCTAATATTGTGCTTTTCAAGCACTAAAAATGAGGACAGTTGAATCTGCACCCTAAGTTACCATAACCTTCTTTAAAAAGGACAAAAAGCTTAAAGGCAAATAGCATTAAGTATAGATTTGTTATTTATATTAATATTCAGAAGTTTGAATAAATGCCTGTTTCTGTCTAATTACAGGACTTTCTCTTTACTTTGCTTTGACATAGTTTTCTGCCGCAAGTATTTCTTCTTCCACTACCACCTTTCTATGCTAACTTGATTAACCGTTTGGGCATAGTAGTAACTAGTAAGACTTTTGAATACAGAGGCTCCATCTCCATCAGGGAAATGTCCCATTGCTGACAGTGATTGTAACCCTGATTCTCCCATCAATGGAGGTTGGAAAAATGTGGAGATGGGATAAAAAATTTCAGCATTATTACAGGAAGTGCAAAATTTGGTAAATAGTATCCTATTGTGCTTTCTATAAAAGGTTGAAAACCCTTGGCTCCTCTGAGCTGGCAGCTAAACCTTTTCAGCACTAACAGAGGAAATTGGGAATGGGAGTGACCATTGCTATCTTTCTAGGCATTATTAGCACATCTAAAATCATGGTATTAAACCATGTGAGCTAGAGACAGTTTTTCTTGTGTAGACAGAGCCTTAGGTTTTCTATTCAAAGGAGGATTGATGTGAGAATAGCTTTACTATATTAAGTGTTCTGAAATTTGTCTCCCTTTCCCCGCACTCTCTCAGTAATAAAATTAAGAATTAACACTTTTTTTGTGTTTGGAGCTACTTGTCATGGTTAATATTTTAAGATATGACCTTCTACATACATAGGGAGTTATTTCAGAATAGTAATTTGTGATTAACAATATGTGGAAGCTCCTGTTCCAGAATGAGTGCTTTATTCCAAATGAGGTTACTTCAAAACAGGGTTCTTATTCCAAAAAAGCATCAACACATGGAGTTAGGAGGGGTTAGCTATTCCTGCCTAACTTCATACCCCACCTTATTCCAAATTGAGTTTCATGTCTAAATGAGCCTGTTAGAATTTTAAATACACTTCTACAATGCAATCATCCCTTCAAAATATTTACTACAAATCCAATGTGAGAGTTTTTGAGTTTGGATAAATTAATTGTCTTCTGAATGATGAGAATTATAAGCAGAATGTTACAAAAAGAATAAAGATTTCCTGAGTGTGGTGATTGGGAGCAGTGTTATAACCTCTCAGATATTGTAATCTAATATAGTGAAGTGAAGCATCTCTTTCTTTGATCAGTCTTCTGAAGTCTAGAATACACAGCTTTGCTTTTTAATATGCATGCTTAAATGACAGTCTCTTAATGTCAGTCTTTTTTGCTAGTTTTTATTGGCTTGGTCTAGGGAACACTTGTAAGTCTACTAATGTCTCATGGAAAGCTTTGTGAAATATAATTAACAGCTGTTCTTTTGTTTATATTTACTTATTTTTCTTATAACTTGGGTACACTGATACGAAAATTATGGCATTGCTGTTGTTCTACTTCTCTACTTGTAGTCATTCTGTTTGTGAGATCCTAGTCATATCCATATAATTTAATTGTGATGACATGGAGAAATAAGAAGTGGAGTGAAAAAAATCAGATGTTCTTCAAAGTGACTTCTGCATATTCCCATTTGTGGGATGTACCTCCAGTGCCATCAAACTTCAGGTGATCTCTGGAAAAACTTATCTATTGTGCATCCCTTTGCAGCTCCAGATTTTTAGAATTATGGTTTGGAGAGGCTGGATGGTCCCCAACATCCTCAGTTCTTCCTCCTCTGTGGCTAGGAGTAGGGACCATCTCTGTGTGTGGAAAGAAAACTTGTTGCTGTCTGGTATCTTTTAGATACATAATTTCTGTGTCATTGTTTAGACCAGGGATCAGCAACCTTGGGCACACAGTTCGTCAGGGTAAGCCCCCTGGCGGGCCGGGCCAGTTTGTTTACCTGCCACGTCTGCAGATTTGGTTGATCGCAGCTCCCATTGGCCGCGGTTTGCCATCCCAGACCAATGGGGGTTGCAGGAAGCAATGGCCAGCACATCCCTTGGCCCATGCCACTTCCCGCAGCCCCCATTGGCCTGGGATGGCAAACCGGGGCCAGTGGGAGCTGCGATCGGCTGAACCTGCGGATGCGGCAGGCAAACAAACCGGCCTGTCCCACCAGGGGGCTTACGCTGGCGAGCCACGTGCCAAAGGTTGCCGATCCCTGGTTTAGACCATCCCTGAGCAGTTTGTCTGGTTCCAAGTTTTTCCTGCCAAATTTGAGAGTTTAAAATCTTATCTGTTGGTGTGTGAAGGGCCTAGATTTACACAAAAGGAAACTAAGTTTACAGAAGAAAGTGTGAAATTAACAATATCCATGCTGCCAGGTTCACAAAGTAAAGTCTTTGTTATAGTTCTCTTAGGTTATGTACTTGGAACAGTAGTCAGTGAGAATAATTAAGTGGCTCTCCCTTTAATGTAATTTGTCTGTGCTTTGACAAAATTCAGGTCTCAAAAGCACCAACAGACAAATAATTAGTCCATTGTAAACAGTTTGTACTGCATTTAATTAAGATTTATGTAGCAACAGTACCCACATTTGGTTATCTAAAGAAGGGAATCTTTTATGTAGAACTTGAAAAACAACAGGTTTAACCCAAATACAATGTTCTTTACTGTCAGTGTTTTGGGTTAACTGTGTCTTTGGGTATGTCTACACTACAGGATTATTCCGATTTTACATAAACCGGTTTTGTAAAACAGATTGTATAAAGTCGAGTGCATGCAGCACACAAAGCACAATAATTCAGTGGTGTGCATCCATGTAGCAAGGCTAGCGTTGATTTCTGGAGTGTTGCACTGTGGGTAGCTATCCCGTAGCTATCCCATAGTTCCCGCAGTCGCCCCTGCCCATTGGATTCTGGGTGAGATCCCAATGCATGGATGGTGCAAAAACAGTGTCGCAAGTGATTCTGGGTAAATGTCGTCACTCATTCCTTCCTCCTAAAAGCGACAGCAGACAATATTTCTCTGCCCTTTTTCCCTTGGATTGGCACTGCAGACGCCATAGCTGGCAACCATGGGGCCCGTTTTGCTTTTGTCATGCTGTCACCCATATGTGTTATCTGGATCCGCTGACCAGAGGCTGCGTACTGCAGTCTACACGCAGCATCTCATTTGCCTTTGCCAAGGCTACAGTAGAACCGGTTGCCAGTCGTGTGCTACACCGTCTGTGTGCATTGTAATTGGCGATGAGATGAGGTTATCCGTCGTTTCTGTACTGCTGCTGCTGTCATGGGGCTCCTGGCTGACCTTTGCTGAGATCGCTAGGGGCGCAAAGACAAGAAAATGTGAATGACTCCCCCGGTCATTCCTCCATTATGTTGTAATCTAAAATAGTCAGTCCTGCCTAGAATACGGGCAAGTGTACAGAGAAGCAGTGTATCGAGAACCAGAGAGCGCAGCCACTCCGTGTCAGATCACAGAATGATGATGCATGCCTTCTAGGGGTGTCCCTGCAACAACCCACATGTGCTTCCCTCCTCTCCACACCCTTTCTGGGCTACTGTTGCAGTGTCCCCCATTTGTGTGATGAAGTATAAAGAATGCAGGAATACAAAACTGACTTTTTAGTGAGATAAAATGATGGGGAGGCAGCCTCCAGCTGCTATGATAGTCCAGAGCAGTGTGCAGAATCTTTTCTTTAGACATGAAAGGGGTGGCTGTGGAGTCATCCGCCCCAGTTGCTATGATAGACAGTTACCAGCGCTGTTGTACCATCTGCCGGTACATAACCTGAGTCATCCTATTTTTACCCAGGCATCCGGCCGACCTTATCTGAGGCCAGCCGGCACTCACGGGCTGAATGACGAGGACTGCTACCAGCCTACTGCACTGTACTGTCTGCCACTGGGGAAGGGAGGGGGCGGATGCTTGCTATTCATTGCCACCAGCACCGTGTCTACCAGCAGCATGGCAGTAGACATACGGTGACACTGAAAAAGTCAAACGATTTTTCCCCTTTCTTTCAGGGGGGGGAAGGGGAGTAATGATGAGAATCCCTGAAACACCCGGACATCTGTTTGACCCTACAGGCACTGGGAGCTCAGCCAAAATGCAAATGTTTTTCGGAGACTGCTGGGACTGGTGGATAGCTGGAGTCCTCAGTCCCCTCCCTTCCTCCCATGAGCGTCCATTTGATTCTTGGGCTTCCGTACTTGTCACCAGCCACTGTGCTGGGGACTCTGTATCATAGCCTGGAGATTTTTTTCAAATGCTTTGGCATTTGTCTTCTGTAACGGAAGCTCTGATAGAACAGATTTAGTTCCCATACAGCGATCAGATCCAGTATCTCCCGTACGGTCCATGCTGGAGCTCTTTTTGGATTTGGGATTGCATGGCCACCCGTGCTGATCAGAGCTCCACGCTGGGCAAACAGGAAATGAAATTCAAAAGTTTGCGGGGCTTTTCCTGTCTACCTGGTCAGTGCATCCGAGTTCAGATTGCTTTCCAGAGCGGTCACAGTATGTACTGTGGGATACCGCCCGGAGGCCAGTATTATCGATTTGCGGCCACGCTAACCCTAATCCGATATGGTAATACCGATTTCAGCGCTACTCCTCTCATTGGGGAGGAGCAAAGAAACCGGTTTAAAGAGCCCTTTATATCAATATAAAGGGCCTCGTGTGGACGGGTGCAGGGTTAAATCAGTTTAATGCTGCTAAAATTGGTATAAATGCGTAGTGTAGACCAGGCCTTTGTCTGCTTTGTACAGCACAGATTAAACTCTCAGCTCTTAAATACTTTCTGGTGTCTAGATTTTGCTGTTTGTAAATGGGTCTTTGTTAAACCCTTTCTAACCTTAATCTATTCTTTTTGTTGCTTAGCTTTTAAATTAGACCTGTTTCAGGACTGTGTAGTCTATTTAAAAACAGTCTCAGTTGTGTTTTTTCTGCAGTTACATACAGGTATGAAGTGAACATTTACTTTAAACAAGCTTACTCTTGTATAATGGTACCTCACCATACCCAAGAAAATATTGTGATAAACCTTGATACATAAACTCAACTCTTCTGAGGAAGATACTCTAGGGCAGTGGTAATTATCACTAGCAGATGGCATTTGAAAGGTCTGCTACATTAGAGGAAAACTTTTTTTCGTTTTAATTAGTCTATTAAATGTTTCTTTACCTGATGGTTTTCTTCCAAAGGGATCACCCAGGACATCTACTCCATTTGGTACAGCGCATGGCAGAGGGAAAAGAGTGTCTAATGATGTGGAAAACTATTACAGACCTTCAATGCTTGAGGACCCATGGGCTGGCCTAGAGCCAGTTTCTGTTACAGACATAAACCAACAATACAGCAGTGAGCAAACAACATATACTGGTAAAAAAGGGAGGTATTTCAGTTAACGTTTCTAAAAGCCAAATAACTCCATCTGTCAGGAAAACTTTGGGACAAAATCTTTACACCTACACAAAATGAACCGTAATCAAGATCCTAGCTAATGCTTTTATTTGAACAAATGTTCACCCTTTTATCTGACTTCTTTTTACTGCACTGGATATTTTTATGTATGGAGGGAAAAGTAGTGGTGGATAATACACATTTCTGGTTACATGGAAGTGCCTACCAGCTTTGAAGAACAAAGTGTTCTTTAATCACCAGCGATTGATTTGTGTCTGTTAAAACAGGTTTCACTATATTTACCTCTTCCATGCCAGATTGTTAACCTAACCTTTATTGTTAACTCCTTTAGGAAGTGGTATTTTTTTATGTTTCAACGTTTTTAGAATGAAGTGTGGAAATACAAAAAAACAAAAACCTTTGTAAATCCTTGGTTTGTAATGTAGAAAAAATATTTTAGGACTTTTTTGTTAAGGTGTACTTGGCAAAGAAGTAATTAGTGAAATTAGTTATATTCTGTAAATATAATGCTTGAATTCTATGGTTAAATTTTGATTTTGTGCACAATTTTTTGTTAATTCTAGTGTAAAATAAGTGAAACATGAGTTTTAGCCATCTCAGGAAACCAATGTATTGTATTTGGAAAGTTTAATTTGTTAAACCAGCTCTTGAATGATAAATGTCTGTAACCATGTTTGGGTTGTGTTTTTTTGTTTTTGTTTTTTGGGGGGGGGGGTTGCATTTTAAAGGATTCATATTTGAAAACAAAATAGAAATTTATGGATTATAGCAAACAAATTTTTGTCTTCTGGCAAGTAAAGATTAACTTGCACATAAACAGTAGATAATTAAATGAATACAAAGATGTTGTCTTTCTCTAATTTTTAGAATAGTGTAGATCTGATGATGAATCAAACTCAGTTTGTATGATTAGATAATTCAGTTCAGTACATACCATAGCACTTCACTCTTAAATTGTCCATTAGCATTTATAACTCTCTTCTGACTTGGATAAAGAAACGAGATTAATATCTCTGCCTATGAGAGCCTTTTTACCATTTTTTGTCTCCTGGTGGGTTATGTGTCATTAGTTATATGAAAGCTTTGTTTAGGGCTTATCTACACTTGGAGTTATCCCTGATTAACTCCATGTGTGGATGCTCTTATTTCCACAATAAATAGGGAATAAAACCATGTTTAAACAAGCCCCTTCTATGACTTGTTATGCTTGTAGTAATGTCTAAGAACTGTCAAAATACTTGAGATGGTTGGAAATATCATTATTTTGTTTTTGACCTTCCTTATGCTGGATTTTAAATATAGATTATGGATGAGAGCTTACTAAAGTAAGGGAAATCTGAGGTGTATTTTAAATTGTGATACTAAGTTTGGGTGCTTCATAACATTTCAGGAAAATGACCTTGGTAGTTGTAAGATTCACATACTCTGATTTTTGTGTGTGCGTGCACACCTGCGTGCATGCATTGCATCCATGGATGTCTGCTTAGGACACTACTCAATACACCTTGCTAAGTTGTAGCTCTCAAATAATCAGAGTTCTGCTTTAGTGAGGAATGTGAAATAGCCCTTAAATGTTTGCAGAATTTGTCCATACTGTGTCCTTGATGTCAAGAATATTTAAACCCTCAGTCCAGAATCAAAATTGGTTCTTGGTTAACCAGCTATTGGTGATGTATCATTCGACTCTCCTTGTTCTTATCCACAGTGCATACCAGCAGTACTGAGACGACTTAAAAATAAACCATGGAAAGTTTTATAGAACTAAAAACAATTAAATGTACCCCTCATGAAATGTGAAATATTAAGCTTTCCTTTTTATATCTGATGGGGCTGTAAAGCTCAAACAAAAAGCAATGGGATGCTTTACTGAGTCAACTTTCTTTTACTGTTCAATACATAATTCAGTGCAGTTTCTTTTTAATAACATGCTGTATGCTCTTGGGAAACAGATTCGGTGATATCTGATACTCTTCAGAGACTCAAATTATAAATGTTCCCAGTTATAGACATGAGAAGAAACTGGGTTTGGGAAGGGAAAGGATTCGTAACAGAAGACACTGTAAGAGGTGGGACTGCTTTACTATAGCCCAACATCAGCTGCCATTGTACTGTGTAAAGATGCATTTCTTTAACTTTGGCTTTACAGTTCACCCCAGCTACCTCTGGATTTGGGTCTCAGACTTCAGAGAAGGTAGATGCTGTTCCAGAAAAAGAAATTTTCAGGAAAATATCTTGAAGTATTGTTAACTAATACAGGCCTTCAACAGTGCCATCTATGCTGTTGCTCCTGTGCATGTCAGGATTTGGACCTATATTTATGATAAAGTACATCAAACTGCCAGACTCCAATAAGTCAGCCAAGAATTGGCAAGGGATATAAATGTAAACATAATCTTTGGCTAAACTCCTCAAACTCCACCAAGCACTTAAATTGTGAATTGTTTGGTGGTCTTACTCTACAATAAACTGATCAGTATTTCAAAATGTCATTATTAAATAGCTGTGACTAAAATGCATGAATTCTTGTTCATATCTGTAAATATAATGTACTGAAGCCAATTTTCAGCTTTGATGTATTTTCTATAGCTTGAAAACATTTGTTTCACTACAGATTTTGCTGTTTTTCCATGTGGCAAACATTTCTTCTTCACCTGCTTTTAATGGGGCTGGAATACATGACTTCCTTATTTGTTTATGAAGCTTATGCATGATATCAAAATGGCTCTGAGAATAGTAGTTGATAGACTATGCACCCAGGCTTCCCCTCTTTATGAGCGCTGTAAAAATGGTGCCTGTGTTTTGTTGATGAATGGACTCTTCCTTTAAGGAAAAAATGAGGATATAGGGAATGTTTGTTCCTTAGCAGACTTCAGACATTTTAAGGTAAGTTATGTTTAGGTCTGTTTTATTTAGGTAGAATTGATAAATTTATTTATCTACCCTACTGTGTTTGCCTTCAGTCCTTTGTTCATGGAGCTTTCCTGTTTAACTTAGTTTTTCAAGTTTTGCATAACTCCAGAGTAGTGCAATTACTTTTGACAAGCTCTGACGCAAATATCTAATCAGACATACTGATATTCACTATAAAGTTAAATTGTTATTGCTCTCACTACATATGGTACAGATCAGTATTCCTTCTAATTTTTTCCCACCCATGTGCGGAATAAATTTTGTTATGTGCACCAATATGGAGATGATGTGTGGCATGTCACATTCATATTGGTGCACATAACAAAATTCATGTGGTGGGGTTGGGTCTGAGGGGTTCTTGTGGGAGGGGACTCAGGCCTGGGACAGAGGGTTGAGGTGTAGGGGGTGAGGGCTCCTGCTGGAGGTACAGGTTCTGGGGTGGGGCTGGGGGTATGAGGTGCAGGACGGTGCTCGGGCTATGGTGGGAAGTGAGAACTCCCCCAACGCACTCTCTCCGCAGCCGCACCTGGGTTTGGGGGGGAGAGGCACCTGTCCCCACCCCAGGAGCTCGGGGGCTGCAGAATAGGTACCCCAGTAGGCCTGGACAGCACCTGGGTCTGGGCCACAGCGTGAGTTTAGGCTGGGGGAGGGGCATCCCTCCTGCTGCAAGTTGGGGGGCTGAGGGAGGAATGCCCCTCCCTTGGCTGTGGCAGGTCCCTGGGCAGGTTCCCTAAGAGCCTGCCCGACACTAAATAGGCTGCTTCACAGCTGTGCAGCTTACAGGGAATTTAAGTACAGATCCCCAACTGGTCTAAATTATCACCTCCAATTTATACCGACTGATGATCTGTCCCAAAGGGTGTATGTTACTTAGCTATTGTGAAAGTAATTCAGGTTTTGATTTTGTGTGAATAGTTGTCATTACTTTGGGTTACATTTTATTAATAAACTTGTTAAAGTAGCACCCAAAATGTTAAGCAGTTCTCACAATGAACATGAAATGAATTCAACAATGAAATCATCAGAAAGTGGCTATTTAACTTACTGTTCTCTTTGTCAAAGTTATTGTTTAACCATGAGTGAATAATTAAATATATTAACTGTTTGCTATAAGACAGTGATCGACAACCTGTGGCCAGGGATATGCTGGCTGCCACTTCCCACAGCTTCCATTGGTCGGGAACAGCGAACCGTGGCCACTGGGAGCTGTGGGCGGCCGTACAAATGCAAACCGTCTGGTGGCCTGCCAGTAGATTACCCTGATGGGCCTGATCCTTTTTTTTCTTTTATTAAAAGGATACCCTGTAGAAGGAAATGAGAAGAAATATACAAAACTTCTTGTCAGCTACAATTTTTGGGGACACTTAAACACTCAGAACATGGCTAACTGAAGTTGTTTTTCCCCCAGTAATAATCTTAAGGCCTTGATTCTGAAAAGGCTTCTTTGTGTGCTTAACTTCTTTACTCATGTGAATAGACTCATTGACCTCCAAAGGGATTACTTATATGAGTAAACCTGAAGCATGATTGTAATTCCCTGGGATCTAAGTTTGCAAGTTGTGCCACTCATCTGTGTTCAAACACTTTTTCTCTTATCTTTCCAGCAAATAAAATTTAATAGTAACAGTTGTTCTGGATTCAAATACAAAACATTTAAAAGATCATGAATTTGATAGGGCTGCCTAGAATCAAATTAAACTGACTTATATTCTTTGTCCAAATCTATATTTAAGTGAGTTCTGTTCTTCTTCCTCCTAACTCCAGCACTTCTCTCTCATGCTGTCTTTGGGGGTGGAGGGGTCCATTGTATTATAAAGAATCATTTGTTGGATTTTATGCCCATTTGTTTTTGTTTAGATATAATTCTCAGAAAGTCAGCTACTTTAGTTAAGATAGGCCAGTTGAGTTTGTTTTTCTTACAACATGACCACTAAGGCAAGGAAATCTTAAACTATAGCAACATTCATGCCCAATATCATTTTCCAATCCTCTCCCACAACAAAAATCAACTTTCTTTCAATTTAACAATATTCTTGTTCTCAGTGCACATAAAATTGCCTGACCTTAATTTTTGCATGTAATTTTTGTTATGAATATACATTTCACTAATATTTGTGAGTTTTTTTTTTAAAAAATGTAAATGGGGAAGCAAAAGTCCAAGGGTTGGAAATGAAGTTAGGTCATCTTGATGCAGATTTAACTATATTAAGGAAAATATCATATCTTGACCATATATTGTTATATTAACATTGTGGGCAAGAGAACTTGAACATCAGTTAGACTTCTCCACCAGAAGTGTATAGTGTTTTTTTGGGGGGGGGTAGGAATGGGCAGGAAGGTGGTGGTTAAAGCATTTAATTGTTTCCCTAGTCCTGACTAACTCCACTCCTGAAATCCTTGGCCAATTTTCTTCCGCTGCAATAAATCCTAGGTAGGTAACTCCTGCATTGCCTGTCAGCGTTCATGCAATCTGTAAGCACAATCTGTAAGCACAAATCATTTTTGGAGCTTTTTTTCTAAACCTGCCATTTTTTTTAACATTTCGTTTGAGATGTGGACGCTAGACCTAGACTCATTATTCCAGTAATGATCTCACCAGTATAGCATACTAATGCTAAGGTAAATATCACCTCCATACTCCTATTTGACATTTCTCTGCCTGTGCATCCAAGGATCATATTCACCTTCTTAGTCACAGCATCACACTGGTAACTCATGTTCAGTTTATCTGTCATAACTCCTAAATCCTTTTCAGTGTCACTCCACTGCAGGATACTGGCTCCTGTCTTGCGTGACCTACATTCTTTGTTCCTAGATATGGCCTTGCATTTGGGTGTATTAAAGCCCGGCTTTCTGATTCCCTTATTTGACAGTTTTACTCATCTAGCTCATAAGATGTTATTCAGGATAGCATCTAAAATAAAGATCAATGTTCCATGGGTCATAAAGTTGCTAATGGAATTGACCCTCCTCTTTTTGAGTCTTTAGCTACTGTTTCTCTGCTGTCTACAGTTTTTGTCCTGGCAAGTAGCATTCATAATATCCATCTCCTCAGCAGAGAGTTTGGAGCAATTAGTAGTTCTTTGATGCAAATTTCCTTTCATCTCAATTCAGTGACAAGGTAGAGATCAAACAATCTCAGAGTTCACTCTGTAAAAACAATGTATAAACAAGAACATCTGCTTACCCTCACTTTGTTCTCCTCTTCCTTCTGATAAAAAGCTTTAAAATTCACGTTCAATTAGAATGAAAGTTCAACCTGAAAATTTTTTTTTTTTTTCAAAATATAATACAAGTGAAATCTTTCAGGCCTCCAGAGCTGACTGACTACTTCATGCATTAAGGAAGGCTATAGTAAAGGTTTAACATGCTTGATGTGAAGACTATTCAGCTAGATCAGTGGGCTGAAAAAATCCGCCTCTTCAAGAATGAGTAAGATAATTACATGAAAATTTATTCACTACTCAGTAACTGTTACGAATTAGATGTGAGGACTTCAGGTGATACAGCTGTATGGCTCTTAGAAGTCTCACAGAACAAGTAACAGTTAAGTCAATTTTTGTGCTACATAGATTTATTTTTATATGCACTGCTGCTCTAGAAATTGAGCAGAGAAAGGAAACTTAGGGTGTAGTTTTTCAATTGTGCCTACAGGAATTAAACACACAACTCCCATTAGCTTTCTATGCCTAACTCTCCCACTTTTGAAAATCCCAGCTATAGTCCTTGAATATAACCCAGGGTTTTTGCAAAACTCACTTGGAAATACTTGTTCAGTCAGTTTTATATTCCCACCCCCACTCCCCTGTTTTTGTTTTGTTGGGGGATGTATAAATTAGTCTGTTTAGGAAAATTTGTCTAATTTGTCCGATAAGCTAATCATAATAGGAACTTGAGGGAGTGACAGAAATAGCATGTTCTTTGGAATGTGGCCAGAAAGTTTACCATGCTAATCAGTTACATCTGCTTGCAGAGCATAAAATATACTGGCCAACCAGATGTCTAGAGTGGTATAGTAGAAACCTGACTTACAGGCACAGGCTCTGACTCTTGTTTTTGCTGGTGGGTGGCTCCCTCCATGCAAGCGGCAGGCAGGCCTTCAGGGCAGAGCAGTTGGTGGGGCTTTGGGAGGAAGAGGCCGAATGGGGGTGGGGCCCATAAAAGATAAATCTGGCTCTGCAGGTCCTGAGCACCCCCTTTTTTTTTTTTTTTTTTTTTTTTTTTTTGATGGGTGTTTGAGCCCCGGAGCACCCATGGAGTCGGTGCTTATGCTTACAGGTAAGGTTCTGTTTTTCCTTTTCAGTGGGCAAGATGCTCAGTCCGTGGTTCCACATGAAAAACTCTCGATGGTATGATAAATATTTAATTTACAACATGTAGAATATTTTTATTACAATAGTTTGAAAGTTCTGAACTGAGAACATGGTGGAAACAAAAACTAAGGTGTCGGGAATACTTAAGCAAGAGCATCAGTCTCAATGCTTTTCTCTTTCCCCCGACCTCTATCATTCTCTAACTAAACTTTCAACTACAGCTGGAAACCACAACACCTCATGTTACCCTTCAGTATGAGAGCCCGACTAGATGCTGGCCTCATCTGTTTCCCCATTATAGGATGGATGCCCTGTTCATCCTCTGAATACTCATTAGAGACTGCTGTAATAGACAGGAAAAGGTTACTCTTGTTTGTATCTCAACTCAATCTCCCCAAATCTTTCTGCAAATATGGTGGATCTTAGGCCTGTAAATTCATATAGGATCCAATTCTTCCAGGGGACTTTTGTTATTGCACACAGCCCCCTTAGCCGCATGCCAGAACACCATTTCTGATTCCCTGGCTGGTCTACTTGACCTCCATGCTAATAGGCAGTGACAGAAAATGATCTGCTCTCTGTTCTCCTTTTGGAAGGTTCTTATATGGCTCAGGTTCTTGCTTGTTAAACTATACAGATTAGTCATCAGAGGCAAGGGAGCTGGAGTAGATCAAGAGGAAAGAATACTTTTCCACCCACAACCTGTTAAGTTGTTCTCTGGAGGCTACTCCAACCCCATTCCTTCATCAGCTTGCACCAAAGCACCTCCACAAAGCTGAGCTGAATGCAGTGTGTGTGTGGTCGACACTGGCTCTCTTACCACCTGAAATATTTTGCCTTCCCTCACATGGTGAAACCACACTGGGTCCGTTGCCAGAAGCCTTCAGCACCTGCCAAGAAGGAGTGATTTACTCCTGGGTTCAGATACTTTTTTTTTTTTTTTTTAGCAGCACCAATTAGATAAGTTGACTAGTGTCAAGAAATTTTAGTGTAATTCTTCAGTTGATGCTTGAAAAGCACCGCTTAAGCAAACCATCTACTAGAAGAGAGATCTCAGGCATGTGGGCTACCAGTGTCTTTGTCCCTCCGTGAATTACAGATTTAAAATCTTGTATGAGGTACTCCTCCCCTGTGAATGAGTGATGAATTATGGAATTTCTGCCTTAAACTGCAAAAGTAGAATTGATAATCTCAAGACAATGATTTTTTGCCACCTTTGTCTAGCTAGTGCAAGAAGGATAATATCAAAAGTTCTCACAAATTAGGGGAAAATCCTGTGTAGCACTATAGTTTTAATCTCTTACCCTTGTATTCTTAACTATAAATTCATTCTATGTATATAACCTTTCATCCAAAGGTAGCCAGAATGTTTTAATACTTTAAGCATCATACAGTCCTTTTAAGACAGGTCAATCCCATTCCACCCTTTTACAGATGGGGATACTGAAAGGATAGGGGCTAGATCCACAAAGATACTTAAGTGCCTAGCTGCCCCTTTAGGTGCCTCAGTCCAACATTTAGGTGCCACTGACATTCTCAAAACCACTCCTCAGCTGCCACCTAGCCCTGTAGGTGCCTAAAGTCCCCATAGTGAATAAGTTTCTGCCAAGAGGCAGGCACAGGTCTTCCTAAATCGTGGTGCCACTCCACAGCAAACTAACTGCTCAGAGCCCTAGCTCATGTCTAAGCCCCAGTGGCATTCTCGAAGTGGGCATTCCATTGTCTCTTACCAGCAGAACCCAATTACAAAGGTGTTCTCTGAGCATGCTTACAGGATTGGGTTCTGCACAAAAGACAGCTTTGGAATTTGTGACTGTCTGTCCATCCAATAGCCTAATGTTTAGGGCACTTATCGGAGATGTAGGAGACGTTTTCACATCCTTCCTCTGTCTGATTTGGACTTGACCCCTGGTCTCTACCTCCCAGTTGAGCACACTAAATGGATAGGCTCTTGGCATTGCTCCTCAGTCTCTCATTGTGAAACTTTTTTCCACTTTCTGTACATAATTCATTGGGCCAGAGAGAGTGATTGACTATAGTCCAGTGGTTAGGGCACTCACCTGGGAGGTGGAAAAGTTAGATTCAAATCTCTGCTTCAGATTGGGTAGGAGAGGGATTTGCAGTTGGGTTTCCCACAAGACATGCACAAAATTCTCAATCTGTGGTAACCCAGCTGCAGTTTTTTAAGAGGCAGTTACATGCCTAAGTCCCACTGCAGTTAGATGCCCTTGGCTGGTCTTTCCCATTACAGGGTCTCAGAGCCTAGGCTCCAGCCTGAGCCCAAATGTCTACACCACAATTAAACAGTCCCATGAGCCTGAGCTAGTTGGCAGGGGCCAGCCATGGGTTTTTAATTGCAATGTAAACAATCTATCTGACTCTAGCCTTTATTACAAGGTTTCTCTGATATCTAGTGGCAGAATGGGGAATAAGACTTGAGTTATTGAATTTCAGTTCCATCCTCTAATTAATTACTAGACATTGCTTCTGATTTCAGGGTTGGTTTGGTTTTTAATCTGGTAGCTTTTTTACTACTTTTTTTCTACAAAAATGCCAGCTGTAACCTGTGATATCTGATTCTGCTGTGGACATCTACATAGCACTCTCCCTAATGTAAATTGCTCACTAATTGTATCCTATAGCCTTGTCCACGCCTGCATAGCTGCTTTCATTTATTTTTCTGGGGTATCTTTCTCGTAAGTGACTGCCATTCCTGCTACAAAAAGCTTGTAGATGCCCTCAGGCAATCTTATCTTTTTGCAAAATAAATCCAGTGGAGATTTCTCACATTTCTAGCATGTAATAGTTTAAAACCTTTGAGAATCTTCATGATTTCTTTACTAAAATGTGCAATACTTGTCAACATATCTGTACCATTCATCATTTTAGGAAATTTGGGTAAAAATAAGCCTCTTGAAATACAGAGAGTAAAAACAACTATCTACCTATTGTGCTGGATAAATGGAATTTTGTTTCTTTTTTGAATAAAATTGAAAGATACAAAGTGAAATTCTGGCCTCACTGAAGTCAGTGATAAAACTCCCATTGCCTTGGTTAGAGCCAGGATTTCACCCTTAGTACCCATTTTTAAAGTCTGTGCAGAAACTAAATGTTACATTATTGTAATAAGACTTTTGTTAATTTTGCATGGAGGAAAGTGCAAAAGTTTAGGTTGCACCATAACTTTCTCAAAAATAAGAGCTGGAATACTTGTACTAGTAAATTTTACTGCACCTGGAAATGATTTAGGTAGCAACCTGTTTAATTATTGTATTTTCCACTGGAGGATTCCCAAGCAATTAGCACTGAATAAGACAGTCATTAGCAGTATTAGTCATTAATTTAAGGGGCTTTTGTTTCTCTTTATAAGCAAAAATTTTGTAACTGAAGAAATCTGTAGTGTAGCCAACCAGTTGCTGTGTCTCATGGAAAAAATTGTTGCGTTCTTATTTTCCATTAGCCTTAAAGCAAAATCTGAGTGTTTTCTAATATATTCCATAATCCTGAGTGTGTGTGGCATATATGAACATGTTTATAACATTCCAGCAATATAGTTTGATTAGTTTGTTAACCATTTTCTTGGCAGTGAGACCTTTCTAAAATAACTATTCTCTGTTCTCCTTAGTTGCTCAAGTTAATATTTACTGTACAACTTTTGGACATTTTTCTATAGAAAAGCCTTTGTCTAAAGATAGACTGAACACATCAAATGTGATTTACAGTGGCCAAATTTACCATGAATTGTTGCATTAAAAGTTTTTAGCAGGCTGTGTTATTTTATACTGGAACACACTCTTCCCCCTCCCCCCCCCCCCCGTCATAACAGTAAGGGTATACAGCTTAAGTATACAAAACTGATTCAAAATAAAAACAAAAAAGGGTACAGTTTCTTTTTCCTCTGTCAAACCTTTTCTTCTAGTCACCAGTCCTTTGATTTAAGTGATACATGTATGGAAGTAATATAAACAATGAGTTGTTGCCATGTTACTCTCTGCAAGCCAATTCAAAGGAATTTACAATACATGTACATTAACATTTTAGAAAATATTAAGGCCCACATTTTTAGAAGGGCACACAAGCAGTTGCAAATGCAAAATTTTATGCACAAATAATTCTTATCCAGTCATATTAATTACATGCATAAATCTAACAATCTAGTCTAAATTGCAAATCACCTGCATTCTGCTTTCATTATATAATGAACATAAAAATTGATAACAAGCACTAGATAGGTGCTATATTTAAGGTTATAACACTTTACATGCATATTTTTTGTTTTGTTTTTAAGTGCACAGTTGTTTTGTTTTACATGTACACTTTTCAGTGTATAGTGAGGGCCAGGTGCCTCTAGTATGAGGCTCTAGTCTAGGGGTCCCCAGTGCAGTGCTGGCAGGCGCCTGCATACTGGCTAGCGGACGAGCATCCACCAAAATGCCACAGACAAACTGCATCATCTAGAGGTATCACCGCTGAAATGCTGCCGATTTTCTGCGGCAGCACCTCTGGATGATGCTACTTGTTGATGGCATTTCAGCAGTGATGCCTGTTGACACTGCTTGTCAGTGGAATTTTGGTGGATGCTCGTCCGCCGCTACGGTCCGCTGTGGCTCGTCATCTGGCGCCTGCCAGACGAAAAAGGTTGGAGACTACTGCTCTAGTCTCGAGTAACTCTGTAAAAATTGTCATCTCTTACTTAATGGACTTGCTCCATGTCTTTTTCAGTAATATCTACTTAATTTAATAAGATAAACTTGTAGTACTTTTTATTCTTATCAATACTGCTGTATTACTAGAAGACTTGGCTAGATTCCATACTGGGTTGGGGCATAATCAACAGAATTGTTAAACGTGAGAGTTGCAAGATTGTAGTCTCACTCTATTGAGGTCAAGGGTGAAAGAAAGTAGAAGATAACATTGGAGTTGCACAGGTGTAACAGAGGACAAATTGTTCTGCACAATTCATTATTGACCATAGTTAACAAGATGGAAAGAAAAACAGCTTGACTTTCAGATCCCAAGTTGAATTTGCAAGCCTGGCAGGGTTTCTGGCAGGAGGATTGGATTTAAAAAAAAAAAAAAAAAATCTTGTAAACTGAGCAAATTTTATGTTTAGAAACAAACATGCAACTTCATAATGTAAGCTTTAGACCAGTTGTTTTTAGAGTAAACTGTATATGTGGCTTAAGCTCTTGAAAGAGTTTACAGATGTCACATATGTTAACAACTTAAGCATTAGCCCTACTTTTAGATTTTTTTTTCTTTAGAAAAAAATCAGAAATAAAGTGAAAAAATTATGTTAATACACTATTAAGGTTGCAGAGAATCCTGTGGCACCTTATAGACTAACAGACGTTTTGGAGCATGAGCTTTTGTGGGTGAATACCCACTTCGTCAGACGCAGGTAGTGGAAATTTCCAGGGGTAGGTATATATATGCTAACAAGCAAGCTAGAGATAACGAGGTTAGTTCAGTCAGGGAGGATGGGGCCCTGCTCTAGCTTGCTTGCTAGCATATATATACCTGCACCTGGAAATTTCCACTACATGCATCTGTCAAAGTGTGTATTCACCCACAAAAGCTCATGCTCCAAAACGTCTGTTAGTCTATAAGGTGCCACAGGATTCTCTGCTGCTTTTACAGATCCAGACTAACACGGCTACCCCTCTGATACTTGACACTATTAAGGTTGTTTGCTTAAAGTCACCTAAAGTCAGGAAGTGCAGAATTTAAGGTTCCAAAAACAACACAAACGTAGATGTTGTATCTATGTATTCTATTTTATGACTGTTTTCCAGTTCTCTATAATATTGTATGATGTAAAAAGATGTATATCATAAGACATACAGTAAGTGTAATGAAGCCAAGTTAATGTTACTGTTGGAACCTTAATTATTTTATTTTTTTTGCCTTTTAGCGACGATTGCGCAGCCTTAATGTTGCTCTGAATTGGACTTGCTTTTTCTAATTTAATGATATATTTAAAGAGGAACTTCAAGAAAGAGAAATGCAAACCACCTGCTGTTGAGGCTCTCATTTAAAAACAAAAACCCTACTAATTGTAATTACTAAAATTCCTAATTAAAGCCATCATTCATGTCCATAGAACTACTCACAGTCTTATGTACCTTATGTACAATTTGGAGCCTAAAGGAATAATTTCTCTGAATGTGAGCACTAGATCTGCTTCTTTCCAGCCTATAGAATCCTACAACAAGACAGTAAAGCTCCAAGCAAACCAGTGCTGCTCTATTGAATGAAATCTTGGGTTAATTTGAGTGACTTAAACAATCTCTTTGTCAGAATTAAAACGTGGAGAGACAAGGTGGGTGAGGTAATATCTGAATAATAGCTCTGTGTATGTGAGAAACCTTGTTGTTTTCACCAACAGGAGTTGGTTCAATAAAATATCTCCCCCACCTTGTGTGTCTAATATCCTGGGACCAAGAAGAATCAAAACTTATTGTTTGTTACTAATGTTGATTCTGCCTTGTTAAAGTTCCCAGTTCCATTACAATAAGCATTCTTCATCTGAAATTTCTCATGGATCTCATTGGTGACAGCAGCAGCAAAGCCTTAATTGTGTAAGTTCTGATCTTAAGAACAGTAGGTTTTGCATTGGTAAACTGCCTTAGTTGAAATGTTTTAACTGACTATTGCTGTTGGATTTGAATGTTGTCAGTTCCTGCATCAAGTGTATATGGCATCTTACAGCTGCAGGAGCTCACTTAACTAACAGTAAAAAGAGTTCTTCTTTTCTCTTTCAATATTTTTTCTTTGCTGGCATGCACATAGTATGCTGATGGAATAATAAGACAGTGTCACACTTTAATCAATGTATGAATTATTTGATTTCTTTTACTGGGACTATAGCTGGAGTGGTTACTCATGTCTTGTCACTGCAGGAAGGGATTGGCTTTAAATTTTCCTACATATATTACCACGTTGGGCACCCAAAAATAGTTGCATTTACAACTTTCCTCACTCAGTCACAGAACTCTCATTTGTGCCCCAGTACATATTGGTCCCCTTTGCAAAATAAAATGTCTCTTGGATACTGTAAATTGTATCCTCTAGCCCAGTGGTTCCCAAATATTAACAACCTGTGAATCCCTTTCACTAAAATGTCAAATCTTGCAAACCCCCTCCTAAAAATGATTTCCAGGGATTTTCTTCTTTACTGAGTATAAATTATAAAAGCAGTGACCTTGGAAATATGACATGCTTATTACACACTATTATTAATTATTATTTATCATTACAGTATTTTAGTTGTATTCTGAAAACGGCAGCACTCTTCCAAAATCTCACTTTCGTAGCTTGTATCACTTTGAATAAGCCTGTTATAAGACATGGTTTCTATGTGTCATCAAGGAGTATCAGATGTGAAACAGCAGGAAAGTATTTAGTATAAGAAGACAACTCCAAGAGTTCCTCCTACAGAAGTATTCAGGTCGTGAGCAGTCCAGACAAACAAGGCACATTACAACAAAGCTTAAACTTGTTCTTCATAATTTAAAAAACAACACTAGCTGCCTATTTAATTTTAATAACAGCAAAACAAAGCCACCTCCCTTTCCATTTTTTATATGGAGTCTTGAAGTTTAAATCTCCTCAGTCTGATAGATATGCTTGCTTTGATCTGCTTAGCTGTTGGAACTCCAGGGGCTCCCGGCTGCTGGCCCAGGGCTGGGACAGCTCGGGACAGCTCTGGCCACCATTAGGGAATTTTTCACGAACCCCAGTTTGGGAACCACTGCTCTAGCCCTACAGCCACTCATCCCTTGCTTTAATAATACCAGAAAAGTACCTGGATTGGAAATCCAAAAATCCTTTTTGTAAGTAACTTCCACCTATCAACTACCAGCAGTTCTCAAACTGTGGGTCAGGACCCCAACATGGGTTGCAACCCCATTTTAATGGGGTTGCTAGGGCTGGCATTAGACTTGTTGGGGCCCAGAGCCGAAGCCCAACAGCTTCAGCCATGGGCAGCAGGGTTCAGGCTACAGGCCTCCTGTCTGGGGCTGACACCTTTTCGGCTTTGACCCCTCCACCTGGAGTGGCAGGGCTCAGGCTTTGGCTTTGGCACTCTGGCCTAGAGTGGCGGGACTAAGGAGGGCTCAGGCTTTGGTTCCCTCTCCTGGGGTCGTGTAGTAATTTGTTGTCAGAAAGGGGTCACGGTGCAATGAAGTCTGAGAACTCCTGAACTAAACCAGTCCCCAAGAACACGAAATAATTTTAGAAGGGGGTGCGCTAGTCTTTCAAAAGACTTCAGCAACCAAAGACAAGAGAACCCCTTCTCTATTCTGGCAGAATAGCACTCGGACATTTCTGAAGACTCCAAAGACGACTTTTTTTTTTTTAATGCAAAAACACATACATGCTTAAGTTTAAGCGCACATAGTCTCATTGAAGCCAACTGAGGTACTCACATATTTAAAGTGTTTGCAGGATCAAGGTCAAACTTGTTTTTTAAAAATCTGGGAAGATAATTAATAGTATGATTTTTTTCGTCTCCACCCTCCATTCCATTAAAGCTAACAAGTTTTCAAGGAAGAAATCTGGCTGTCTCACCAAGAAATAATTTGCAGTTTTGGATTTTTCCCTCTGGTGATATTTCTCCCCATCAAAGAGTATGGTAAATTGCTTCCATCTACATCAGAAGTGTGTGTCAACACAAATGGTAATGTTCCACCAGTTATCCATCCAGACTATCCCTTACTTCCCTGTCTGGATGTTTGCCAACTTTATTGTTCTCTGTACTCAATTCCTTTTTATCCTTTTCCAGGAACACTTAGTAATAGAGCATGGCTATCCAGATCTTTCCTCAAAACTGCATCTCCCTTTTCCCTTTTATTACTGTATGGAATTCCTTATACAAACACTTTGGAAGCATACACTGATAGCTAGTTGAAGTAGTGGTATAAATTAGTAGTTAATATAAGTTGCCAGTTAAAAGTCCAGCTACATATTTAAAATAATTCCTCTCCTGGAAAAAGGCCATATGCTGCTTTACATTACAATCAGTAAAGCAAATCAGTTGTTCTATTTTGCCTCGGTCATCCTCTTTCATTGGTCTAGCAGGATAGCTTTCATACTTGGTTTCCATTTTATACAACTCCAGACACTGCGGTGCTGTCATTCTCTCTTTTGGAGCAAAAGACTAGGATGCTTTCCCTCACACACTCTCTTGAATCAGCTTTCTAGCCTCTCATGTTCACATTTAATGAGATGCGCTAACTCAGAAAGAAAGCAAACTTCCACCTTTTTACCTTATGATGGAGGCTGAACAAAGGATGAACTTTTTAATGCAAAGAAATACGGTTTGCAAAGTTTGTTTTCATGTTATCAAAAAGCATAAAACCATATTAATTGCAAATGTCATAATTTTAAAATAAAACCCCTTCAAACTTGCCTGTCCCTCTGTGGCTTTACTCCAGTGTCCTGTTAGTGTACACTGGCTGTGACAATGCAAGCATAGTGTGTGCTTGGACATTTCAGAGAAGGAATGTACAATCCACAACTACAAAAGGCATCTAAGAAACAGAAAACTAATAAAGGTAAGTTTGTTTTCTACACACAACAAAATTTAGTATATGTCAAGTGCCATTCTTACCCTTGCTGCTACGGTATCACCAAATAACCTGAAAGCTCACTTTTAAAAAAAATATTCAAACCCCTTCATAGAGACAGACAATGTAATATATGTATATTGAGTTTCTGTTCAGTTACCTTCATTTTTGCAGTTCTTTGTATTTGTTTTTGGTTTTTGACATCCACTTTTGGGGAACATAGTTCAGAAGAATTCTCATGGCTGTTTGCTTAGCACTAGCAGAGTGTCAGACACAAGTTCCCTACCACAAAGAGCTTGCTAATCTTAATTAACCTCTCAAGCATTTGCTTGCTTGTGGCCTAGATATAGGGGAAGTTTCCCCCACACAGGTAGCCTTATAAAAGAACTGCCTCTCACCAGGCTACCCAATTAAATGGCCAGTAGAGAAGTGCATCTAGCCAATGGAGAATCTGACTTGTAGAGAGGGGAGGGATAACCTTTTTTGCACTTTCACTGTGCTTCTAGCACCCTCTGGATTCTGCTGTTTGAACGCTATATGATCTAAATCAGTTTCTCAACTCATGGGGTTGTAGCCAAAAAGTAGATGACCAGAATGTGTAACATGGTAATGTGGGAGGCCTGGGAAGAGCTGGTCTTGCTCATGGTGGGCTGTGAGAATCTAAGGGGGAGGGGTCAGGTCCTGCCCACAGTGGAGGAGGGAGGCCTTGCCCAGTAGTGTTGCAGAGCCCACTCTGTACTCACCCCACAGCAGCAGCTCCTGTGGCCCAAGTCCCAGGAGGCTGCCTGGGCTTGGCTCCCCGCTCCAGGCATTGCAATCCAGTGCACTGGGTTCTAGCACTGCTTAGGTTTGGCCTAGTTGCCCCTGTGCTGGGTGAATGGTGGTGTAACCACAGTGCTATTCACAAATGTGAGTAAGCTGTGCTGTGATGTCAGAAGCCACAGTGCCCGGAGTAGGGAGCACAATGCCCAGTCATCCCATTGGACAGGAGTCTTTGAAGTTGCCGCTATGGTATGCATGGTGTACTTATTTAGTACATATGTTAATGTAGCTATGATATATATTGTGGGTAAGAAATATTTAGTGAGTTTCTTTTTTTTAAGCTATTTACTGGATTGGGACAGGCCATCAAGGTTTACAAATGGATCCTGAGCCCCAAAGGGTTGAGAACCACTGTCTAAATGGTAATAGAATACCAGTAAAACTAAGATCAGAATGGAAAGAAGGCTGAACTAGTCAGACATCTTTCACTGCGAAAAATACTAAATTTACAAAATAAAAATCTGTTTAGATATTTTCTCTCTGTTTTGTGGGGGGTCAGACAAAATTTAAAGTTATTTACAATAATAAAAGTAGGTAATAAAAAGCAGCAGTTTTCCAGACCAGTGGTGTCTTTGTTTAACAATTAAGTTAATGGACTCATTTGTGATTAATTTAGTTTTGTAATTAGTAGGATAGCTCATACTGCATATCATGTTCAAGTAGTAACGTAGCTAGAACTTGATTTAGGTATGAAACCCAATCAGAATTAGTGGCCACTTCTCTGTCTTGTGTAGCAAGAATTTCCTGTAGGATTGTATTCTGGTCTGTCCATTTCGGCAATTGCTTTTGTACAGGCTGGAACCAGACCCTGCACGAGATTTGTCTTTCATAATGGTGGCACCTTTTTTCAGCTGTAGAAAAAATATTACTAAATATTTCAAAACGTACGTTATTTTATCATTGAGGGTGCAGAGTCAACTGCAAGCACTATATGCACACCTGGTGCATCAGCTTTTGACTTAGTTAAAAAGACCTGACATCTTAACCATAAATAGTAGTTTGAGTAGATTAGATCATAGAGTTGGACAGTTCCTTTCATGGGCTTTCTTTGCATGTTGGATCAGTTAACTATACAATGAATCCAAATGGGGGGGAAAACCAAACTGAGGAAAAATGTCACCTGTAAAGACAAGATCCAATCCTTAGTGGAACTGAAGTTCAGCAGATTCTATGTATCTTAGATACTTTTGTGCCCCCATTACCATAGTATCTGAGCACCTCACAGTCTTTTAATGTATTTATCTTCTCAACCTTCCTGTTAAATAGGGAACTATTATCCTCATTTTACAGATGGGGAACTGAGGCCCTGAAAGACTAGAGCGCTCATCCTCAAAAGGGATTTAGGCCAAAGTGGTTTACCCAACGCTGCATTACCCAAGGTCACACAGTCCGTGACAGAGCAGGGAATTGAATGAAGGTCTTCCAAATCCCAGGCTAATGCCCTAACCACTGGATCATCCTTTCTTCTACGTGATAAATGTCTTCATGTCAGTCTGGTATGGGGAATAGAAATTATTAAATGCCCAACACTTCAAAAGGATAAAGTATAAAATAATGAGTTAGGTAATGCTGACGCTCTGTGACCTGGAGCAAGTCACTTTACAATATAATTTGGACACAGAAATATTACCACTCAAAATGTCAAGGTTATTGTCTTAGGAGAAGTAGTAGAGAACCAGCTTTTTTTAGAATCACTGGGAAAAGACAATCTCCCAGGGAAAGACTAATGTTTTGCCTCAGCTGTTAAAAATTAAGAACAAATTAATCAGTGCTGTACAGATGTGTTCCTTATATTTCTCCTGATGAAACAATTTCTCATCCCTGCATTCAGTCTCATGACGCAGGCAAAGTAACCACTGGACCATCCTTTAGGTGCTCGACTGTGACTTAGGAAGCCTGTGTTCAGTTCTCTGCTTTGCCACAGGTTGCATTGACCTTGAATATATCGTAGTCTCCCTGCACCTCATTTCCTCAGCTGCAAAATAAAAGTAGTAGCACCTCTCTCTCTCTCCGAACTATTGTGAGGGTGAATAGACTAAAGATTGTGAGGCATTCTGATACTGTGTGGTCAGGGTCACATAGGGTATATCTACACTATCCGCCGGATCAGCGGGAATCAATCGATCCAGTGGCGGTTGATTTAAATTGACCTCTGAGTGCCCTCCCATGTACTCCACTGCCTTGAGAGATGCAGACAGAGTTATTGGGGGAGCTGCAGCAGTCGACTCACCGCAGTGAAGACACCACGGTAAGTTGATCTAAGTATGTCGACTTCAACTACATTATTCATGTAGCTGAAGTTGCATAACTTAGCTCGATCCCCACCCCTAGTGTAGACCAGGTCATACTCTGTTTTTCTCATCTCCTGATTTGGTTAATGTTTTATCAGTCCCCTCAAGAAAACAACTAAGACATTTGCAACAATCATGTGATTCAGAAAGAAATAGTGTGCAAGAAAATCTGGAAAGTAACCAATGCCTCTGCCTAAAAGAAATGATGTGTATAGATCAGGGAGACCTGGAACTCAGAGCTTTAGACTTCGGGATCTGTACAGAAAACCAGATTTACAGGAAACCTTGTCTTCACACTCTACTCCACTATGTGAACATTTTACCAGGGTACTTGCTTCTGCCGTTTTACCTCCAAGTCTGTGACCTCCTGCCAGTAGTTTGAGACCAGATAACTCACAGTAGTACTTCTTGCCTAAGCAAGTTGGAACTGTTAATCTGCATACCAGTTGAAGGCTGAAATTGTTTTCTTTCTCTCTTCCCTCTAAGCTCGGCTGTTGAAATTAGAGGGGGTACAATCCATACCCTAAAGAGGTTAGGAAGGCATGAAAAGGTAACGTGTCGACTCTGTGTAGTAGTCTGCCACCACCCCACAGTATGCATTACCAAGGGGTAACAGCTAGACAGAAGAGAGAAGTATATGGAGAAGTGATGAGGTAAAAAGCATGTTCTCCTACAACATGGCATTAAAATAAATAAAGTAATCTTAAAAGTTACAAATGAAGAAGTCAGCATTAACTTGTCCATTTACATACCACTAGAGGGTCACAGCTAGTTGTAAGAATCTAATGCAGTACAAAACAGCTGAACCACCTGTGAGGCTGATACTAGCAAGAGGATTGAGTGAATGCCTAGCAGACAGATTTAGCTCCTGAATCTCCACCTCACTTTTCAGGCAATGTGGTTTGCTCCTGTTCCAAACTACCTCTGGGATAAGTGGTTAAATCATGTTCTTCTCATCCAAGTGTTCACATAATATTTAACTCGCTAAAATAGGGCAATGATCATTCTTGTGTCAGGTCTGAGCAGTCATTGCTTTTGTGCCGATATTTGGTCTCTTCTTGAAGGGGTTTTGATTTGGTTTGAGTAAAATTGATTCAACCATTGTAGGATCTGAAAAAAGCGAGAAAAATGTTTCTCACTATAATATAGAATAAAAAATTTTGCGTCTTTTGAACCTTCTTGCAGGAAAAACACCTGCGGTTTGAATGCTGAGGCTTTCACATTAAAACATCTCAGAGGTGCACAGCCTTATTCCTGAGGAAGTTCCTTTGAGCCACCAATGTCTGTACATTTGACAGTCTGGTTCTGAGCATATACAGTAGATTCGTTCATTAAGATCATTGTGTGACCTAAGGAAGGCTGATCAAGATGTGCATACCCAACACTGTTAACTTCACAATGAACTGTCTAGTTCCCTGTGCTAGAATTCTGGCAAGAGCTCCTGTTGAGACTGTATGTTATACTGAGGCTTAGCCAAGGACCCCAGCTAACACTGTACATGCATTATCATTCAGCAAATGACATGATTACATGCTGTCTCAAATGTATAACTTTTCCTACAACCTTTCATATGCAAATGTGCCACAAAATAAGAGTAGGAGGAAAGGTATCCTGCCATTTATAATGGTTTAAAATTACATTAACTTTCATTCACTGTAGCACTCAGAAACATTTCAAGAAACTACTACTTGGTATTTTAAAAAGTACTTACTACATAACAATATTAGGTATTTCACACCTAGGAGGGAAAACATACTTATGGGAAAATTCAGTTTTTGATTTACTTAGAAATATATTGGTAAGATTTGAAACAGTAATGTGTAAGGACAAAATTCTACAAAGAAATTCTCACTGATTAAAAAGACATAATTATATTAAAGAACATGCGTCTAGTACTTAGATACAGTAATTAACTTTCTTAGGAAAGTTTGAGGATAGGTCACATGAAAACTACAGAGAAGTGATACTTAAGACTGTTAAAAAAGAAAATCAAACAAATGTTAATGCAATGGTGTACATGTTTTTCTGTTGGATTAAAAAAAACCTCCAGCCACGTACAGTATTAAGAGATACATCTAGAAAAAGAACAAAATCCTCCTAAACATATGGTGATGGAGGGAAACCACTGCAATAGACTGTTGAGAGAAGAGAACTGATCAGTTAGAGCCTGATCCAAAGCCTGCTGAAGTCATAGGATGTCTTCACATTGACTTTCATGGTGTGGGCTTTGAATTCAGTGATGGTTGCCAAATGCTGAGCACCTTTGAAGATTATACTCTAAATCAATAGATGTATTGGACCATTAAAACTATGAAATTAATGAAGAAAACATTACAAGATGCTACACTTGCACTTAAATCTATGAAATTTTATTTTCTGAGCAATAGTGTATGATTGCACAAAGACTGTTGTAATGCATCAGCACAACAAAGCATGTGCAGACTTAGCCATTTCCTTATTTTGGTGTGCTTAACTGCATCCCTAATATTCTCAGTGTAACTTTTTGGATAGAATAATAAATGCTTAAATTGACCCTGTTTTCTTGCCCATAATTTTACTTTTTAAAAGTGAGATCCATTATTCTGGCTATTTTACCGCTTCTACTGAATCTCTGAAGCAGGTATTAAGAGTTCCTGTTCCTCCTCCTGTCTTTAGAAATCACCAGTTCCCTTTGCTGGTGCATTTACTACTCTGTCTGTGTAACTCTAGTGGAGGCTTCCAGAGAGATACAAGACTGGAACATGTGAACATACACTAAATTGAAGGTGTGGGGTAGGGTTTTTTGTTTTGTTTTTTAAATCCATACTAACATTTCTCTTTCCACAATATAATTTTATGACTGCTAAGCAGTCATCAACAGAGTTAATAGGGTGGATGTGGCCAGAGTAGCAGATCCTCCTACTTGTAGAAGTAGAAAATGATATGTAAGAAAATTAAGTTGACCTTTCCCCTTTATAGGATCCACTAGTGTGGACATTATATCTAGGAGGTTGCCAGCAGAGTCCAAACATTCTCAAAAATTAAGGAATGATAAATTATGGAGGTCTGTAGCTGTAACAAAAGTGGAAGCTTGAAGCAGAACTTGTGAAATCCTCAGACTCAAAAACAACTTCTTCCTAGATAAAAGAATGATAGGTACCGATGAGGTAGGACCATGAGAACCACAATCTCCAAATATTGCTCAATGGTCAGCATAGCACAAGTGCTTTTGGGTTGACAAAGGAGGTCAACCAGCCGCCTCCTCTAGTATCCCTGTCTGAGTAACGCTCTCCATACATGGTTATAAGCCTCAGCCTGTGGAGCTCAGGATGACTGAGTAGCTTGATGAATGGACCTCAGTTTCAGAATCTGCAAATATTACTCATGGGGGAATTCTGCACCAAAACATTTAAATATTCTGCACATATTTTAAAATTGTGTATTTTTTTGTCAAAATAATGTGATATAATCCAGCTAGGTCAATTATTTTGGTAATTTATTTAAACTACAGTACAATGGATGGAGAATGGGAGTGGGGAGCATTGAAGGAAATCACCAGACTCCTCTGTCTAATAGTAATGTAGCTAATGTTGACCCTTTACTTCTAATTATTAGTCAACAAATATATGCAGCCATATGCTCAGTGTTACATCATAGATAACTGAAGAGCAAGTGAGGGCTGGGGACTCAAACTCACAATTTGTACTGGCTACTGACCATCTCCAAAAACAGTAGTAAACAGTTTACAGAGCACATTTTGACAGGAAATTTTTTCAGTCCAAAATTGTGGACCAGTTGTAATCACTAAAGCACCATAAGCATTTATAAGGCCATAATGTCCTTTACAATAAAGGCACCTGTACACCACTCTGGCAATGTAAAGGAGCCTTAACATTTCTACCTGTTTTATACTTCTGGGGGAATTCACTAAGAACAATGGGAATAATTCATTAAGCAGGCAGGCTGCTACATTCTTCTCTGCCTGAGGGAGCAGAGCCTACCCCCAGCCTACCTCCTGAGAAATACCCCAAAGCCCTGCCCCTCCATGCCAAGTGTGCTGCAATAGTGAGTGAGATGGACAGAGTGTGTGTGTGTCTCTCTCTCACACACACACACACTCGTGCACACACACACATTTACATCTCTACCTGCTGCTCTGGGTGCCCAAACTGATCTGTCTGCACTGCCAGGGAGTGGGCACATGACCACCCTTGTGGCTTCAGAAGTCATTTTTCTACAGGTAAGCAAAGAAATCTGCAGGGGCCATACATTCCACACATACAGTGATGCAGAATTCCCCCAGGAGTAAAATACATACATAGTAAATATCATCAACATAGGTAGAAATCTGCAGGACCAGAGTCTAAGGATGGAGTAATCAGGTTGACTAAAGCCTTGTTCTGATGTGACCTTCCCTGCCTCTTGACCATGATGACGATGTTCACCAACCATTGGTCTGCCCACAGTAGAGAATAGTCCTGTCTTACATGTTTGTGAATGTCAAGGAGAGGGGAATAGGTTTCAGGCTCCAAACGGACACTAGTAAATTAAAAAGACTTCTCACTGAGCACTCAATCCCCTACTGCTAAGCAAGTTGGCTTGCATGTTTAACCAAACTAGAACATAAACTGTTAGGAGAGGATTATGATGGATTAAAAATTCAAAGCTGATATGTAATACTTGTCCTATTCTTTCCATACAGATAGGTATAATGTTCAGGGAAATCTCATGGAACAATTTCAGAAAAGCATTGATGAATGCTTAAAGGCCCCAGAAGGGGTGGTTTTTTTGGTTTTTTTATTGCTTCTTGACCATTTCATAGTACCATAAGTTCTGCTTCTCTTAAAATGTTCTCTGTAGAAAAGATAATAGAGGATGCATCTGCTGTAGAGGCTTGTCCTTAAGAGGATCCCTCTCTAATCCTGAAGGGACTTGATTATTGAGGATTGTAGAGAAAACACTGGGACCTTTCCTATACCCTGAGCATAGGATCGTGGGATGGAAGAAGTACTGCTAATAGAACAATGGGAACATGAAGATAAGTTCCTTCAAAGGTGCCAAATCCTGAGTTAGGGGAAGGGGAGACTTTAAAAAAATTTCTTATATTTTTATATTGAGTGTGAAGGTGAAACTTTCATTTATTTTCCCTGGAAGAGGGAATTGTAGGGCACGTTAGGTTTCAGTTCAGTGGAGAGAGACCGAAAGGTGGTCTGATAGTCTTGTTGGATGGGACCAGAAAGATCGTTCCTGAACCAGTTGGAGAGGAAGGGTAAAACTGGTTGTTTTGACTATGTTGGAAATTCTATCTGTGGCAAACATAATGGTAAATGTTCACTGATTTCTTGGTTGAAGAATTTTGAGCCTTCCTCTCTTTAGAAGGATGGGGGAGGTTGGATGATGCTTGATGCTTTCCCTGTGGATACTCTGAACCCTTTGACATCCTCCTTCACACAAAAGCTAAGTTCTACATGTCAGATCCAGTTGTTTAGCTGCTTCTTTCCTTCTTGCTCCATGACAGTTTCATCAGTCAATGGACCAAGGAAAGGAGTTTGGGCAGGAGCTCCAGAAAGTATGCTACACAGATCTTTTCTCTCCAGTATGGTGATATATGGAAGAATTTGAGACAATGGATGAGAAGGCTAGCCCCAGTATTGCTACAGTACCAGCCAACAGTCACATCACTTAACCTGGTGGAAAAAAAATGGCATAAGACTTACAGGGTTTTTTCCCTTTTTGGCGGTGGGTGGGGAAGTCCCCAATTTGGCAAGGGAGACCAAATTTAAAGCAAAGGTACCCGCATGAATGCCCAGACAATAGTGAGGGGTACAGAATCCTGAAGGCATGTAGATATGGATACTAGGGCTCTTGGTAAATAGCTGGGTAATTTATTCTGTACAAAATGTTTCTTGTCCTGGCTGTTAATCTCTCCAGTCTCCTGCAGAGAAGGATTCGTGATGCAGATAGATCATCCACCTCTATTAACTTTTTGACTTTTGTGCCTTCTAGGCAATATTTGTGTGTCTGGTGAAGCAAGCAGAGGGTTGCTAGGCTGCTGGCCACTTTTGGGCAGGGGAATAAATTGAACTTTGCTCCAAAGTCCTACTGTAAGTAGCTACAGCACCAGTGGAGAGATAAGGCATTGGGGGGAAACCACTGACAGAACCCCCAAGCAGCCCAGTGCACCTGAGTTGCCCTTGATCCTGGCTTCAATTCTTTGTCAAGGCCTAGCCTGCTGTAGGGCTGGGGTGAGAGAGGCCCTTCCAGGTCACAGTGGTGGCATTGCTATTATTTCAGCATGGGGAGGAAAAGGCTAAAATAAAGGAACTCTCCAGGCTACTTCCAACTCACCCTTCAGGAGGAGCTCCCTGGAAGACATTTGTATTAGTAGTTTATTAGCATTGTACCTAGGAGCCCTACTCATGGACCAGGTCTCCATTGTGCTAGGCACAGTACAAACATAACAAAAAGACAGTCCTTGCCCCAGGAGCTTACAACTCAAGTATAAGACAAGATGGGCACAAACAGGAGAGTACAATCAATTAATCACACTATTGGTCAGGCAGGCAGTGGTCTCTGCAAACCAGTAGTGCAGTTGAGTGTTTGTTTTGTAGGCATCTTGGGAAAGGAGTGTTTTGAAGAGGGTAATGAGGCTTTGTGGATGTTTACAGGGAGCTGCTCCCAAGTGTGTGGAGCAGCATGGGAGAAGGCATGAAGGTGCTTGTTTGAAAATTTAACATGTCAGCAATGGAAGCTGGCAGCATGGGCCAATCGGAGGTGAGTGTCGACAGAGAATGAGACACCAACAGTAGTGGGGGACTGGCTGTGAAGGATGTTGAAAATGAAGACAAGCAGCTTATATATGATGAAATATAGAAGGGAGAAATAGTAGAGGGATGACATGGGCAAAACAGTGGGCTGGGAAAATGATCTTTGCAGCAGGATTCTGAATAGGTAAGACCAGGCAGGACAAGCTTGCATATGTCAAGGCCAGAGAGAGGGGTGTTGCAGTAATCAAGTCACAGGATGTTGAGAGTTTGGATGAGAGTTTTAGCTGGATGGATAGATAAAAAAGGTGGTGTCTTATTGTATATCTACACTAGAGCTGGAAGATGTACATTCCAGTGCAAGGAGACATACCCACACTAGCTCTGATGGAGCTGACATGCTAAAAATAGAGTGTAGCTACAGTGGCACAACAGGAGGGGATAAGCCACCTGAGTACAATCCCATCCAAGACCATAGGTATGTACTTGGGATGGCTAGCCCCTGCTGCTACTCGGTCCGCTGCAGCTACGCTCTATTTTTAGAATGCCAGCACAATCAGCTAGCGCAGGTCTGTCTCCTTGAGCTGGAATTTTTACCTTTTCCACAACTAGTGTAGACACCTTTAGAGATGTCACGCAGAAAGAATCAGCAATATTTAGATGCTGCCTAGATGTGAGGACCTGAAAGAGAGGTTTGAGTTGAAGACGACACCCAGGTTACAGACCAGAATGACAGGCAGGATGGCAGAGTTATCCACAGTGATTAAAAAAGGAAGTAGTGGGGAGGGCTTAAGTGGGGGGAAGATTAGAAGCTCTGTTTTAGCCATGTGTAGATCAAGCTGATGACTGGGCATCCATGAAAGGACAGACAGGCTGAGATTTTAATTGGAAAATGCTCAGTGTTGCATAAATGAGGCACAAAACTGAAGAAATCTTGAAAAACACTGCTTGTGCCCTTGAAACTGCACCCAAAGTTCTTTCCAGCAATGCTGCAAAGTTGAGGAGGGGCTATGAATACCAGTCCCCTGCCTTGATCCACGCACTGGGGAAATAGACCAGGCCAAGGGAATCCCTGGCACCCTTGTTATCCTTAGTAATGCCCCTCTCTCTACCAAAATGGCTACTGAACTACGGCAAGTGAGTGAAAGACAGCAAAATCCTGTCTGGAAGGAGAAGTCAGAGGAACATCAGAGTGGAGACAAAGTGGAACATACATGCAGAGCTGTTGACATTCCAGCAGCTGGGAATGGGGTGTCATTTGTTGTGAGAAAAATATTTTAGAACATGCCTCAGAATGGTGGAAGTAGCAGAGGTATGCAGAAGTAAAGGCTAAAGTAGTGGATCCTATCATGGTGAAAGGACATTGGAGAAATAATGCAAAACATGTTAAAACTTAACTGTAAAACAGAACTACTCTGAAAAGCAACCGATTAACCCCTATTTTACAAACTGTTGGGGACCAAGGAGTTCATAAAATTTAACATCAAGATTACAGAAGCTAGGGTGCAGAAGTTGCAGAATGGTGCACTGAATCGCTTTCTCATCCTTCAAACCAGTGCAAAGCAGTTCCAGAGGCACTGGAATGTGTAGGGATGTCAATTTGTTCTTCATCCATGTCACTTTTATTGTGATTTATTTTTCCATTGAGAGAAAATTATTTGTATAAATTGCTTGCAAGATTGAGGCTCATAAAATTGAGGTTCTACTTATGTAAAAATGGTTCCTTCCTATACAAAACCTACACACTTTGTATTCATAGTCATATCTGCTCCTCTCTCACACACACTCAGAATAAAAATCTAGTGACTACATTTTTATTCTGAGTGTGTGTGAGTGAGAGAAGGCATCGGAGGCTCAGACATCAGCAGAACTGTTAGTTAAGTTCCAATTGTAGGCCAAATTCTGCCTCCAATTATACTGAGAACAGAGTTTTTCCTTTAGAATCCATGACGTGTGATGATGCATGAACAGAAACTTGATTCTCAGGTCCCAGGTTGAGTTTGCAAAACTGGCAATTAGAAAAGCCATTTTTTACTGTATGAACGCAGTAAATTTGAGGCAGAGGACACCAACTCTAAGATTAGAGTTAAAAAGTTACTTTGTTTACTGCACACTAAGGCTTCTTTTACTCTCCATGTTTTGATACATTTAAAAATATTTTGTTTACAAAAGATTCACTCATTCATCTAATGACCTGTTAGGCTGAGCACTGCATAGGGCAATTCTGTAATGAAACAGCACTAAGCCTGCTGTGCAATCCCTGACACTTACAGGAATTGTTCATGCAGAATATAGCTAGCTTTGTGATGTGTGCTTTGACTATTTCCCACTACTTCACATACTGAGATGCATCTTATAGCCTCAGGCTTCCCTAATCTGGCAGCTACAAAAAGCCTGAACTGAGCAGTCATGAGAAGTAAATTAATGAACTTCAACATCACAACCCCTCAGACTGCATGGAACAGCAGCACTGACATTTCAGCTTTGAACTGTGGGTTGTGCTGTTCTTTTTCCAGCAGGTGCAGTTGCAGGGGGAAGTTATCTTCCCACACTCTTCTTGTAGCTGCCAGAAAGTCTGCATGGAGGGAAAAAAGTCTAAATTCTAAATGTGTTCTGGCAAAAGTAAATGTAGAGATATAGGGTATGTCTACACTGCAATGTTAGCAGGACTTAAGTCAACTGAGCCTGGGTTATAAAATCCAGGGCTTGACAATCAGTGTAGATGCTCAACCCTACATTAAAAATTTTCTAATCTGGGCTTGAACCTGGGGGCTATGATGTCCATACTGCAGCACGCAAACACCAGTCACACCAGCCATGTCCCAGACTCCCTAATGCCCTCTTGTGTTGTAGCCGCTGTAGCCTTTTGACTGTAGTGAACTGTGGGAAAACTTGACTGTCCACCTGGCACAGCAGAGGAAGTTTGAACAGCCTGCCAACACAGCCTACCAAGCAATCATTTTGGTCTGTGCACTCCCAACTACCAGAGACAGCAACACGGAGGAGGCACCATTTGAAGCACTTCCGTTGCTTGTGCTTTCACTCCTGTGCCAGGGAACAGGCAAAGCTTCTGTGAGATGCTGGTGGACATTTCACAGTGTTTCCTGACCCACCAAAGGGCACCTGACTGAGTTTATGATGGAGCAAGAGGAAAAGGAGGCAGCAGCACCACAAGTACCCAGGCATGGCAGATTCAAACTGGCTGATGCTGCTCATTACATTCACTATAGCTGCTGATGCTCCCTACATAGACAAATGCTTTTGGAGCAGACAACAAGTACAGGGAGGCCCACAGCATCATGCAAATGACAAACAACGGGCCCAGAACTTTGGCATGAAGAAAGTTACATTTCTGGAGCTTTGCGAGCAGCTTGCTCCAACCCTCCAGTGCAAAGACATGCATGAAGGCACCCATGCCACTCCAGAAGTGGATTGCTATAGGCCCCTGGAAGCTGGCTACCCCAGACTGCTACAGGGCTTTGCTAACCAGTTTGGTGTTGGGAAATAGACTGTTGGTAGAGTGGTTGCCAGACGTTTCTGAGGCTATCAGGCCTATGGTTTACCCAAAGTGGCAGACATAATAGATATTCCTGAAGTAATGGCTGGCTTTGAGAGAATGGAGTTTCCAAACTGTGCTGGGGCTATTAATGGGACTCCGTGTGCCTGTAGTTTACCCTCCTCAAGGAGCACATGAGTAAATGTGGTCCAGGAGAGCTCACAGTGGCAGATTTATGAATGTCAGTATGGGCTGCATTGGAAATTTTATGTTGACAGGGCTTTTTGCTGATCAGGAATCTACATTCATGGACAGGCTGGGACACTATTCCCAGCAAATGACATTGTCATGAACAGAATTACCATCCCCACCATTATTCTAGAGGACACTGCATGCTCCCTTTTGCCTTGACAGATGAACCTTAAGAAGCCATGGCAAAAGGTTTAATACGTTCTCAGCAAGCATAGAATGGTTGTTGAAGTGTTTTTGGCAGATTGAAATCCTGTTGGCAATGTCTACAGACCTGTTTGGATGGCAGGGTCAGCCATGCTGTGCACATTACTGTGCTCTTCACAAGCTTTTGAGACTTTTCTTCAGTGGACCTATGACAGTGAGGGGCCACTGAACCAGTACACGCAGTCAGAAAGTGCTTTACCATTGCTGGAGCTGGATGTACCCAGGCAAGGGATGTCAGGGATGCTTTGTGCTCCCTCACTATGAACTTGCTTGACCCAGTGGAAGATGGGCTCATTGATTTGGGGTGGAGGGATAGGGGCTTGAGTGCCATGCAATGTACTTATGAATGATATGACCACTTACAAAATGGGGGCAGGAGGTGATTGACTTCTTTATATGAATCCATATTGTGATTCAAGTGTTGGTTGCTGTACCTAACTGTATAAAGGAATGGTGTTTGCTTATTAATTCCTAGATGTACCTGATCATATGGTTACCTTTATCATTTTAAGTACACATTGTATGATGTCACACAGTGATAGCAATAAACTTTCTTGGGGACATAAAAAGCTTTATTTATAAATGTCTTAGAAAAGTACATCGTTTCCCCCATTGCCAGGCAGGCCAGCTGCCATTACTACAATCAGTAACAACAGAACCTTACAGGGGACAAAAAGTGATGCAGCAGAAGCCGGTACAATGCAGCCATTATTGAGATCAGCTGCTTAAACAGTTCTCTCTGCTGAGGTTTGGCCTCCTCCCTTAGCTGCCATTCCTGGTCCAGAAACTGCAAAGCAAGTGCCTGTCCTCAAGCCCCCCAGTCAGGCTCAGCCTTTCTTCGAGCCATATGTCCTTCTGAGTTTGGTACTGGATCTGATTGGTGGCCCCAGCCAGATCTCAACTGTAGATTCATCATGGAAACACTTCCTCTTGGAACAATCTGTAAAGCTACATTGGGCCAGGCTCATACCGACCTGTGGAGGTACAGCAGCCACTAGGGGTCAAGGAGCCTGGAATACGACAAGACACAGAGAGGAGTTGGTTCAAATAGCCCAGTGCAGGAGCACAGAAAAAAATCTTTGTGGAACTCAAGGACATCAAATGTTACTTTTCCATACTGAACCTCAGTATATTGTGAGAGGGATGCTGCAGACCACAGAAGCTCCCCAGACACAGCCTGGTTAATCGCAGCAACAGAGGTGCTGAGGCAATGGTAAGTTGTAAATTCAAAACTGTTTTTTGTTTTCTAAAAATTGCAGAACTATTTATGCTGGGGCTGAGAGGTGGGCAGTCCGTGGTCATGTTACAAAGGCTTTTCCAATCATTTCAGGCTTGTGGTGCCCGACTGGCAAAAGATGTTATTTCAACCTGCTGGTGAGAAAATTGTAGCATATGCAGCCAGTGTATTCAAGTGCATAGTGACTGAACAGCACATCTGAGTGGAAGGACCTTGACACCTACCAAAGTGGCCCTGGAACATATGCCCTTCCCCAAAATGTGACCACTTATCTGGAGTTCATGCTGCAGGAGGAGTTTGCATCTATCAGCATCCGGGATTGGGTCAGATGTCACGAGAGAATCAACAGGATTTTGTGTAGGTTCCACCTGGCTGAACCTAGGATGACCAGAGAGCAAATGTGAAAAATTGGGATGGGGTGGAGGTAATAGGAGCCTATATAAGAGAGACCCACAAATCAGGACTGTCTCTATAAAATCGGGACATCTAGTCACCCTAGCTGAACCGGATATGATTGTATGCAAACATGTAACTTCACTGCCATGCCTTTCCCCCCACCCTGCACATTTCTGGACTCATTTTCAAACCCCAGCTGTATTTGAGGCAAATTATTTTGTCACCTATTAGACTGCCTGGACTACATCTACCTGAATGGACTAGATTTGTGAATGGATTTCTACCTCCTTCCTGCACAGTTCAGTGTTTCCAGGTGGCTCATTATGCTGCTGTGTGGTTACAGAGTGGCAAACTTACAGGAATGGCAGGGGAAGGTTAGTATTTTTAAGAAGCAGGAGTGGCCTAGCAAAAATCTGCCAGGTGTTTTTGCTGTTTGTGTTTCCTAATAGCCATCTCCATGTTAGAAGGAGGTGGGGAACCGTGCCCCTGGGATACAATCTCCTGTTAGGGGATACATGCTTCTAGCCAGGACTTCTAATAACTTTTGCATTGGTTCATAGAATGAAAATCCACCCTATTACTGTATGAAATGGAGCTAGAAACTTAGCAAGCTCTGGAGTGGCTTCTGACCTGTGTCAGCTGCAGGCTCCAAGGCAGGCTGTTCCTTGGAGGGAAGGCTTTGAACAGCTCCTCTGAATATGGCCCTAGGATGTGCTGCTACTTCTGTGGCAGAACCTCCCAAAGGAGCCTTTTCAGTGACAGAGTCACTTTGCTGGCCTCACTCCGTCCCAGTTGACCAGCTCATCCTGCACCACTGGCTCTATTCTCGGCACAGTGCCCAGCACCTGGTGAAACGCCTCATAAAATGGGCACAATAGTGGTGAGTTGCCAATGGTGCGATTTTGATCCCTGGTTTTCCTGTACTCACTCTTGAGCTGTTTAAGCCACTCCCTATGCTGGTTACAAGTCTGATATATTTGCAATGCTGCCAGCGTCTTCAGTATTTGCTGGTAATGCTTGATCATTCTAGTATGCTTACTGTGGTTCTGCTGGCTTTGCACCAGGGATTAATCAAAATCTGGCTGCGCTTCCATGACTATGAAGCTACGTGCTTTGCAAAAAAGGCTGGTCAGTCTCCATTGCAAATGCTGAAAGCGTTCTGATGGTGCATTTGCAGCTCTCTAGTCAGAAGCCAATGGAAAGGTTAATGCTGGCTCACTGAGCTGCTGCAGTACACCAAGCAGGGTCGATTCCATTTTCACTGGAGTCTCAACTGAGGATTCTTGGGATAGAGAGGACTAAGGAAGCTGGCCCATGAGATTGTGGGATACTTTTGGCCAACTCCCAGGGCACAAGTCAAGCAGGATTGTGTTGACATTGCAACTCAATAGGTCTTGAACCCTGGTTCCTGACTTGGTTTGGCACCTCCAGCCCCACAGGGTCCTAGGTCAAGGTTGAGAGATTTGTATGTAGATTCAAAGGGGAGATTTAAGCTCAAGCTTGAATCCATACCCTTAGAAGCTCCTGGTTTGCTAGATGCTTCAGATTATGAGTGTATGGACTATTCCTTATAAAAGAGAGCACATCGGTGTGGTTCATATACAAATAGCATCTTTAACACCACTTCATTTGTTCATAATGGTTCTTTGAAAACTAAAATGCATCAGTTTATAGCTCAAGTTACTTTGCCTTTGTTTCTTGTCAACTGATTTCATCCTGTTATACTACTAACTTTTGTAACTCAGCGTTCTCTGTACTGAAATAAGGAGTCTATGTTGTTGCTGCTTGCTTCTCTCCCATATGCCCTGATACAATTTCCATTCAGCAGTTGAAGAAACAGCCTAAATCTTTGACAGAAGACTCAGGTTTCCACTATAGTTGGTAGCAAGGCTTCCTTTTCCTGAAATCAGATGCTTCCTTAGGTTGAGATTCACACATTTCCTGCCTCTCTACTGACTAGCTGTGCGTGCGCACTTGACTAGCTCGCATGTACATCACGTGCTCCCCTTCATCAGAGAAAGTAAGTACTCCATCTAAATACATTGTGAATGATACTTAACATTTATTTAGAAGAAAAATGAAACAGTCTGTAGACTTTCCTACCTTGCTACCCTGTAGAGATGGTCATGCTGTTGAAGTTTGTTAAAGAAAAATCTCTGGGTAAAAATGACCTATTGACACTGTCTACATTAGATCCATTTTTCAATTTCCTTGCATTGGTTCTGCTTCAGTTGTGTTTGCAACTTTGATAGAATGGTGGAGGACAGCTGCAAGGTAAACCCTTAACACTAGTGGTTGTCCTAGTGCTGGTAACAACAATGGCACTAAAAATGTGAACAGTGGATATTTTTCATAAGTCATCCTACTGTAGAAAGGGCTATTGTTAGAAGTCATGCCAGATTTGTGCATCTCTCTCCAACCTTGGTATTAAAATAACCCAGAAATTAAAAAAAAGTCTGGATTACTGATTTGGAGCTTTTATCACTGTTGGCCTATGCATGGATCCTCACTTTTAGTGGGCTTAAAAAAAAAAAAAAAAGCTTGTCTGCACCTCTACTTGTACATCCCTAGTATTTTACTTAAAATACCTCACTGATCTATGTATACCATGTTCCAGGAGAGCAACCAACAGCTCAAGCAGCAGGTTCTCCAGACAATCACCTAATTCCCTGAAGAGATCTGCACGTCTCCCATGTTCTTGCTTTGAAGTGAAAAATAATTTATCCCTTTGTTCTACAATAGATTCCAGCCCTCCATAATTCAAGACCTCTTCATGCCATTTGAACCTGGTATGTTAAAAATCACACCGCAATCTTCTCATTTGGCCAGCTAACTAAAGAATTCCCCTTTTTACTAACCTGACCCCACTGACTCCTGATCAGTTTCACTATGTAAAATAAATGGAAAAAAATGAAATTAAATCAGATTATCTTTATTCTGGTAGCTGTGACACTTCACTTGGCTTTGAAGTCTTAGGTATCCTGTGAACAATGGGTTAGTGACATCAGCACAGCAATACTAATATTCCATTATCACAAATTATGAACGTTAGATACACAAATTGAGTATGGTGAATGCCTGGCTTTGAAAAGCATTGGGTGACTTACAGATTCTAATATACTGAATGCTACTGAAGGTGTGGGATTCCAAACTGAATGGTGAGTCAACCTATTCCATCATAATAAAATGTAAAATAATTTTGTGATAGGCTATTTGATATCCAAAGAGGGAAAACAAGGATAAAAAGACTGAAGTTCTCATGGTATTTTATTTACAGGCTACTCAATACATCTTATATACAAATGGCTTAAAGAAATATCAACAGTAAGTAAGCTGAAGTAGTAGTTTCAGTATTTTAAATTGTTGCCCTAAAATAATTCCTATGATAAGAGTACTTAACCTTGTTCAGCAAAAATTAGTTTGAATTTAAGTCCAGCACTTAATTTAATATGAAACAGTTTAGATCTGAATCAGTTTTCTGGCAATTTATTTAATGGCATACTTAACTGCAGAGAACACATTAATACTGCCTCAAACAATTTGAAGCATTAACCAAGATTTTTCCACCAACATAATTCAACTGAGATTTTTCATCCTTTGGAGGGGGTTTATTTTTCTCTTCAATCTAAAACAAAAATTCAAAAAGTTTGGGTGAAATTTATTTCCTCTACTGGAAATGAAACATGGGGCCGGCTCTTGTAGTTTGGGACGTAATGGAGTTTTTGCCTGAATAACAATTGCATGAAAGTTACCTGTGCTAGTTTAAAATTCGTTTTACAGCTTATTTATAAGTCTCAGCAACTGATGAACCTTTAATAACTTCCTTCAGACTGGCACTAACTCCTGCTATAAATATAACAGGAAAAGCAATCTCAAAGCATCAATAGTTTACATTAAAACTCCTTCCACCTTTGTTTTTCATTAAGCAGCTGATGTTTAAGATGATAGAAGGTAATAGTAATTAAATATGTATGGAATATGTATAAAAAATATAAATACGCAATTTTTAAAATGTATAAGTAATTTTCTAGCAATTACATTTAAAGATCAGATTTAGTTATTTGGATGGGGGGTATGCTGTAGGTTTTTTTGGTTTGTATTTTGCAGTTTCTTCTACTCAGGATTGCTTTATCCTAGGATCACGAATTTGTTTTTATGTTAGTCTCTCTCTCTCCTTTTCGTTTGGCTGAAGTTATGTAATATCCTGCCTGTCATACTAGCACTATGTGTTTTTAATTCTTTTACTCCAGGTAATGTTGGAGACCACCTCATTCAAAACTAACTATTCAACATGTGGTATATCCAGGATCAAATACTTTACTTCAATCTGGATGGTAGAGAAAAACACTTTTTGATGTTGGGTCCAATTCTCTGCAGTACATCTAGGAGGTGCAGCAGAAGATGTAATCCCACAGGGATACGGGGCAAAGTAACGTTAAGCCATTTTTGCACTGCCCATATTCTGGGCACATCTTAGAGCAGCCACAGAGGTTGCTCTCATTTTTTGCAGCCTTCTGAGGGCTGAGTCATAGCCTGGGATTGCTAGAGAACTGTACACTATGGAGACATGAGCTCGTTATCAGGGCTGCTTGTAAGGGGAGCGGCATAGGGCTCATACCCCAAAACTGTTCTGACCCTTGCAGGGTCGCAAAATGTCATACAAGGACTGGAAGTGGGAGAAATCTCTTGCCCAGGTTTTAAGAGGCAAGATTATTGGGGCTGAGTAATTCAGCCTGACTCTCTGAATTGTTTGAACAGTGTGGACCATTGGTTTTTAAATGTTAGGCCAGTATTGCTTGAACTAAAATTAGTAGAAAAATCACTGTGCAATACATATACCAGCAATGGCATGTGAATGGATTTGCTAAATCTTAATGCATTTGTTGCCAATCCATTTGGAAATCAGCTTTGTATCCTTTTCTAATTGCTTTTATTCTTATTCAGTCAAGATCAAAGTCTAAAATTAGTTTTGATATCAACCAATACATTAATATGCCAACGTTTCTAACTACATGGAACATCTTAATTGTCACAGTATTTCAGTTCATAAATCAAACTGCTCTATCACTATTTATGTGGACAAGAGAGACTGGCTTAGGTGAAATAAGTGTATCATCTGGCTTGAAACTTTACCTCTACGTAGGAAGCTATAACAGGTATTTCTTCCTCACATTTTATTTTTGAAAGTCAAAATCACGTATTCCTGATTTGTTCTTTATTATCTACTTTTCATTTGGACTTACCTGCTTCTTAGTGAAGTCTCACAAGGCTTTATTTTTTTTGAAGTGGAGTACACGTTAATATTTGACCATGCATTTCTTGCCACAAAGGTTGTATATGGATTTGAAAGCCTTTTGCCAGATTTTACACCTAACTTTTGCTAGATTTTTGTTATTAAACCTGGCTTTTGTTTTAGCTGAGCATACTTTTGTAAAAATGGTAAGATGCTGCTATAGCTGAACACAATGACAATACTAAGACTCTTCTGCTTGCATTTATTCTCTCCTTCAAAAAATACTAAGATGTGTTTAGCTCAAGAAAAACTATTCAAACACAGTGTCATTTTATATGAAGTGTTTAATTTCTTTTAAACACAGGCTATTCAGGTCACAAATATTTGTTTCCAGCTTAGCTGCTTTTATTTTCAGACAGCAGGATTCTCTAGTGTGGCTGATGGGAATTTGGATAACTGAGATTTAGAGGGAAGTCTAAAGAGATAAGACTCACCATGATGCAACTGCAGATACTTGAACACTGTTTAGTTACATTTTAATGTTCTTCACACCCTATGCTGCAATAATTAGTCATAAATTAGAACCAGAATTTTAAACGAAATAGACAACTTTGGCTTCTAGTCTGAAAATCCAAGAAGTCACTGACATGACTCAACTGGTAATAGTGTATGTAGAATTTTTACCTTTTTAAAAGTAATTAAACACTGTTACATAATGTATCAATTTATCAACTGGATAATCAGTTGGAAAATTGTATCCAATATGGGCTATTAAACATTCTTTTCAGTACATGGAAAATATAGCCATATCCCCTCTCTGCAGGAGAGAGAGGCTGCTGTTCTCAGAGGAAAATATGCTGGAAAATATAACTAATATAAAACTGGAGTGATGGTTTCTGGTAGCAATTTTAGCTACAGTAATTTTTGTTGTGGTTCAAAGACAGATTCAAATAAAGTATTACAATGATCAATGGAATAGCTGAATACAGAAAGGATTAATTGGCACAATCCCACTTTCCAGAAAATTTGAACTGCTAAATTTTCTATGTTGCATTAAATACTGGTCTTTAACATTAGAGGCTTTCCATAATGCTTTTATATGTGGTAAAGAGGAGACAGTGTCAGCTTTCCACACAAAACTCATTAACTATTACCAATGACATTGAAGAAAAAGCTCTCTCTCACTGTCTTCCTTAAAGTCAATTTTACCATCCATAGCTCTGTATAAAGTAGATCTTATTTGGCAGAGGGACTACAGAAGTTAATAGAGCTTTTAGGGAAAAGTTGATGGAAACCTACCTTTCTTTAATGGCTTCACACTGACATTCTCAGTAAATTCAGTTTGGGGAAGATCATTTCAATTAAGAGAAAATTTAGTATAACTTACTAAACTGGCTTAGCTGACAAATGGCAAATATGCCACTTTAAAATGTGCTCTGTCCAAGTTGCCTATAATTATCTCTGTTTTAATGTAGTGTATCAAAGTATTAGTCTTTGAATCAAGCTACAAAACAACCTTAGAGAAAGGGAATTTCCTTTTAAGAAAAATGTAGAGAATTTTTGCAGACCTTAAACTTACACGTTAAGGCACTTACCATTCAAGTAAAACAGTTTTATTACAAACATGTCTGGGAGATGGGGAAACATTTTACTACACCATCTTTTTTTTTTTTTTTTTTTTTAAAGGAAAAAAATAACATTGACCAAATATTTATAAAATTTTTGTATCAAGAGGGAGGTTGTGTTTTATTATCTGAAATGAGCACAAAGTACACCTTCCACAATAACACTGAAAGCAGTGCAAAGACTGACAGTGACCTCTGACTAAAGGTAGTTTTGTAAAAAGAAAAATACCAAATAAATCAGTGCCCTGCTTTGATTGTTGTAAAATTTTTTACATTAAGTTGGTCCAAACTTACAAAAAAAGCACAAATGTGCATAGTTCAGAAGATCTGAAAGAGTGCCATAAAAAGCTGATGTCCCTAAATTTAGCATCCACTTAAAACTGCCAAAAATACAAAATAAAATTCATAACTAGAATTTGTGAACATGTACAATCAATTGATCTAGTTTCCAGACAGCATGAGTTTTAAGCAGTTTAAATTTTCCTACTGTATGCAAGACCCTTTTCCACATAAAAATAAAGCTGTTGAATTAACATTATTCAAGTCTACTGGATTGCTGCTTTAAACTGCAGCTAGAAAAAAAGTCTTTCCAGATAAAAATGATGTGCCTGAGGAAAAACAGATACTCAGTATGGTAATCCTCTGCCTCGCCCTCTGACTGTTGATGTGCTAATGTGTCCTCTGTATCCTTGGGAATATCCAGGTCCTTGGGCTGGAGAAGTCCAAGTTTGTCCATGTATGTGGCTAATGCCACTAGGGTTTTCTTGTAAATTACTTCCATAACTATAGTTGTGCATCTTTGTGGACAAAGAATGAGTACTTTCCGACCCTGTGGAAGTGTCGCCACGGTTTCCCAGAACTGCAATAGGGCCATGGCTATATTCAAATCTATGGTCCTTATCTCCACTAAACAGCAGGGGACCGGTGTTGAGGTAAATGTCTCCATAACCAGTTACTGAGCTGGGAAATGGTTCTGAAAAAGCAGGAGGTGGAGGTGCACCACCAGAGTGAGATGAAGCAGTACTGTAGTTATCCAAAGACTGAATATCTGAATTTCCAATGAAGCTTCTCCTTTCCAGTGCCCCAGATGATCCACTTCCTATTCCATCACTACCACCATAATGGACAGAAGAGAAAGAAGATCCAAAATTATCCTTGTAGTCAGTTACATAGGAGTCTCTTGCCTGATAATCCACACTAGTTGTTACTGGTTCCTCAGTTGGCTGAACCTGATGCTGAGAAAGCAGTTGTAGAAGAGCAGCTTTCACCCCAGCATGAGGATCTGTTCCTGAAGAGCTAGAAATAGGCAAATGCTGGTTTTCTGTCCGATAATCTAGGTCGTCTTCTTCAGTGAGAGGCGGTGGTTCTGGTGGCTCAGGAGGACGCTGGTCTGGGGGCAAAATACGAGGGCGTTCTTGTTCTGGTGTTAGGTTTAGAAGCCTCATCTCAGGCTGTCTAACCAAATCATCTTGACCTAAATAGATTAAAAACGAGAGCCTTAGAATAAGATCTGAAATTACGTTTGACAAATAATTACAACACCAGAAGGAGAAGAAAAAACACTTTGCAGAAGTATCACAAAGGTTTGCTACTACACTTCTTCACAAAAAATAAAGGTTAATCAACTAATTAAGTTTAAGAGTATCGGAGAAAAGGCATTTTGGAGACGCAAAAAGACACTGCCTTCAAAGGTTTTTCAGAACTGAGAGTTCCAGGATCCTCCTGCAAGCACATGCGATCAGCTAACTTGGGGGGAGGGAAGGGGAGAATCGAACAATATCCTTGAGGAGGTTGGTAACAACAGATGTTATGCCAGAAGGGGAGGAAATTGTACCAATGATGTGGGCCAAAGCCCATACTGACATGGGTTTTGGGAAAGGGACAGAGACTGCTACAAATGGTAATGGTTGAGATTTTACATTCCTTCACAATATTCTTCTATAGAGCTGCCAATGCTATTTAGTAACAAGTAAATCAATATGCACTGAAGACGTATGGCTGAAATACTAATTTCATGATATTCAAAAAAATTAGAACTCTGAGAAGCTCCATCAGTTAAACATTTCATGTGTGCACTGTATGTATGTAAATCATAGTGTTTTAATGAAATTTTAAGTTGACCATATTAATTTCACAAATGGAAAATTTCCGCACCCTGGTCAGGTAATTAAAGGAAGTAGGCATGGAAAATTTTTGATGCTGTAGTTACTTAAACAAAAGGAGTTTACTTAAAGGGGCTCTGTTAAAGTTGGTAAACCTACAATTAACAAAAGGAGACCATCTATTTTTCCAGTCAAAACCAGTTATTCCTCACACATCAGAAAAACAAACAGGTATATATTAGACAGTAAACTTTCACAGTTTGTTTGTTTAAAACAACCGTTTGTACGGCACCTAATACCTGACTGGGGCATCTACGTGCTACCATAATAATACGAACAACACAGTGCCAGTATAACCGCACATCTAGCCCTTTGAGTAAGTGTATGTACAGTATAATAAAATCAGTCACAACTAACTAAGATAGTAAGTGACAAAAGGAAATTACATTCCTTCTCACATCCTCAGTGTCATCGCTCCTGTGCATGTTTTGCTAATGGGTATGGCGTAACCATGCATACATGGGGTACAAAGCATGCTGTTAGCTGTTTATCTCCAAGTCAATCTCTCTGGTGGTCAAGATATCTACTTATCAACATTCAAAATTGTAAGTACCTGCACATGAGTATAATGATTTGATCAGATGTGGGTAAACAGATGCTGGAGATTCCGTGTCCTCCTGGTTATCAGATGCAGGAGTGCAAGGCTCTGGAGGCTGCCTGAGTTGTAACGACATTTCATTTCCTGATCCATTCTCCTTCTCCTCTAGTACAAGATCTTTTTGCTTTGTTTGCTGAGTCTTTATTAACTGAGACAACAAAACAGCAAATGCACTCTGCACAGCTGCCTGGGCAGCATCAGTCTCAACTTTAGGCTGAGTCAGCTGAGCAGGTGGCACAGCTGGCTGAGTGACTGCTGGCTGTTGCAAAGGCTCCTGTTCTAGTGGTGGTGGAGGCGGCTGTTGCTCTGGCTGTTTTTCACCTGCTGCCAAAATACCAGCAGGAATGTTTATTTTATCTAGTTGCTGCTGAGTCTCTGCATTTATCTTAATATTCAACACTTCGGCAAAATGTGCCATGCTAACACTTGATTTAGACTGTAGAAGATTTAGCAGGATTGCCACTTCATTCTGGTTTAACTGCTGTCCAGTGCCTGTTTTCACTAAAGACAAAAGGGAGTTTTAAAAGTGTTATTTAGAACTGTCATATTTCAGAGGCTCCAAATCAAGCTTAATATACCATGGCTGATATTCTTGGCAAAGTACAGTTTCTGACAATACAGAAATGGAATGCTTTTACAAATTAATTACATTTAGAAGAGTATTAATAGGAAATTGAATAGCATGATCCAATACAGAGAAAATGACTTACAAAGGGCACGCCCACACACTAGACAGATGAGAAACACGTTTGAGCTCATTTTTCCACAATACAATGAAGCCAGAGTTTAAGGCCACCTGCCTTAGACAGCTGTAAGATTTCCAGTCACCACAAAGTCTCCTATCTTTGACATATTACATCCCTTTGCTTAAAAAGTGGCCATCTGCAAAACACAATTCCAGTCAGACCCTGACCCTCCAGATGCTTAATTTGTATGCTGTGACACCTGCTAAGGTGACTAGACAAACTGACCCAGAAGCTAATGAGCTAGCTGAAGGTAATGGCATAAGTGCAAAGCTACTGAGAAGGACAAGTAAAGTGCTGAGTAAGGTAGAAGACTATTCTGTTGATTTCAGTGGTACGGGAAGACACCCACATGAGAGCAGAAGAATGGGTTTTAAGTCACGTACACATTGCTAGCTTTACAGTTTAGAAGAACCCACAAAGGCACTTTATGGTGAGGCATCTTATTTGTGTTATGAGACTTATGAACTTTAAACAGACAGAACAGGTCAAGGGTACACTCAAATACGAAGCAGGAATGGAACAGGATCCCTTATTCAGGCTGTACCTACAGATTCATCATGAAAAAGAGAACACGTAAACCTATCAGCATGACCAGTGAGAGAAGAAACTGTTGTTAATTGGGAATGGCACAAAATCCTAATAATTCGAATTTCAATTCCAGATCTGCCAGTAAAAGCCTAGGATCTTATTTAATTCTAATGGGGAAACTTCTTTCTTTATAGAAAAATGAAGCAAAGGCATCCGTCAGGTTGATATCAAATATCTGATATCAAAATTGAACTTTCACATGTGAAACTAGAAGGCTACCAATGTAACGTAACTTCTGGCAGCATCCAATGAATGTCTCTGGACAGCTGGAATTTTTAAAACGTCCTGTCCTCAGCATTTGACTCATCGCTAAAGTGGACACAGTTGTTGCAAAATTAAATCAGGCTGCTTGTTGATGTGCGCTGGGGTGCTAACAGCTAAAATGTAGTGAAGACCAGGGGAATTCAAAAACAAGTAACTTATTTTTATTTGGCAATGCACAGAACTCTACTCTCTCAGACGCTTTGCGCTGTATTCTCTTGATGTATTAATTAGGCACATAACAGATGTCAAGCCTGCTGCAAATTATGTGACATCTGAAAATGGTCTGTTCAAGGACCAGGAACAGAAGATATTTCTCAGAATCCAAAATTGAAAATCCAGCAGACAATATGAATGAGAAAGAAAATTGCAGCATCTTCCTACCCACCCAAAATTTTAGAAGACATCCCTATCATAGGGGAATTAAAATTCTTGGTGGAAATCATAAGTGAGCTCCCCACGCACTGTTAAGTTATAAAATGCAATGACAAGAGCTTCACATAAGAACTAGAACAGTAGCAAATAATTCAGGACAAATTATTTTTTACCCAAAATGAACAATGTTAGTGCTTTGTGCATTGTCATATGTGCAACGATTTAGTTTATTTAAATTTAGATACAGCCTGCCCTTGTGTCAGCTCCTTAGTTTGCCCCATGGCCTTGTGTATTTGTTCATTCAGCATGTACATACTCCTAAGTCTTAGAACATAAACACAGACATTTTCGATTTTATACAGTACTGCCTCTGCTCCACCACACACTAAAACCCTGCTTTCTCCACCCTGGAACATATTTTCTTTTATACTTACACTTGTGCCAAGAATGACATGGGGCTGAATAATTAATTCTTGAGTTCTTTGGTTAATTTGGTATTAGATATTATTATTAATACTATATTAGTAATGATTAATACAGTTAATACTCTATGAGGTGACAAATAACTCCAACCACTGGGACTCTAATAAAATTTGCTAATCGTCAACATGGGACAAAATTTTTAGGGGATAAGCAGAATTTGAAAGTCTTGCCAAGACTTGAGGCTACTCTTGCAAAAGAGTGGCAGAAATACACTACTGGATTACAACGAAAACCACGATGACCAGGAGCAAGAGGTGGTAAACTACATGGGTCATGAGAACTACATCATTACATCTCTGCAACATATACTTGGAGCTATGGTCTACTGTTAGAGAGCTAGCTGATTTGAGATTATTACTGTCCACAGAGAATTTAAATGAATGCACTACACATTCACACACTTTCAATTCTTGGAGCTCCCATGTTAGTGACACTATATTTTATACTTGCTTGCTGCATTACAAAGCTGTCTATGTCAAACTCTTATCTGTTCCTTTGTCAGCTGCCCCCCACACACAACGTACAGAATCTATACTTTAGAAAGCAAGTTAAAAAACACCTTGCTTATAGCAGGGGCAGTAGTACCAACTCCTGTATAAGGAGACACCCCATTTGATTACGATTATAAATAAACATTTTCTTCCTAGTGGCTTTGAAGGAGTTTTTTATACCACCAAGCAAGACACTCTAGGCTTGGTTTTCTGCTTTAATGGGTAGAGGTAGCTCACTAATTCTCTTGTCATGATATAGTAAGCTCCCTCATTAGCTAGTATCTCAGCTCAGCATCACCAGCTAGAAGAGACTTGCTAAAGCAGATGTACTTGGGAGAGGGAAGATCACTTAACATGGGGGAAGAATCTATTTGTTGTGAAGATGATGTTTGACTTGAAACCCTTTCCCTTCAATTTATGTCATGATCAGTGAGGTTGCTCTAGACTATGAAGAGTTGTACAATGTGAGTTAGAGCAGTTGCTCATGGGTGGGGTAATAAGAAACCCTGAGGTGGACAATAGACCCCCCCCTCCCCCAAATTAAAATGACTACTAGGCAGGTCAAGATATTTAAAAGTTTTGACACTGGTCAAGATGAAACTCATTACACAAGTCATATTGGGAATGCCTGACTGCTGAGGACAAGATAAATCTTTAGCATCTTTAAAATTTACGCTATTTTGTTTCCCTTAAGAATTCCGAGAGCTTGCAAGATTTTGAAAGTGTTAACATCTAAATGTCTAGATGCATAGTCAGCAAGTAATAGACAATTTAAAAATGACAAAAAAGATTACTGACCAAGTGCTACACTAGAGTTGCCCTGAGTTGTGAGTTTGGAAGAAGTCTGCATGCCTTGTGGGGTGTTCGTTCTGCTATCATCCAGGCCTAAAGACAAATCCTTCCTAGGAATTTTAGCTGCTGTTGTGTCATCTGTCATGCCCATCTGCTTCTGCCGTCTACGTTTCTTACTCCACAGTTCATGACAATCTTGCCACAAAGGAAGGCTGTAAAGAAGTATGGTAAATAGTCAGCATTATCTTTGTACAAAACATTAAAATAAATGCTCAACATACAACATCAGATCTGAAAAGGTGAGTCTGCTGGGATTCTGTGAATCCAGACTCCTAACAAGTGTGTAATGCAAGTATAATCTCAGAAGATGTTTCATAAACAAGTCCTCCTGGCAGAACAAAATGAATATTTATTTTCTCAACAGGACAATGCTGTCTACTCAGATTCACAGAGTTTACAAAAAGGAAAGGGGCTCTAGTATAAGAACTCAGCAACCTGCAATCCTCTAAACAGTAATCCAGAACTTTTGCATTAAAATAGGGGAATAAATGCTGCTTTTTTTTCCCCCCTCCCTTGTTGTTTGGAGACAGTCATTCTTCTAAATACACTTGCAGGTCACTAACAGTAAGAAAGATGTACAGAAAGTCTGACTAACAAATCAAACACGAAACTAGGGAATAGTTCTCATTCATAGTACAGGAGCCACTCAACTCTGCAGTTCTCTTAATGGGACTGTTACTAATATCTGGCACATTAGGTATTATGTTTGTACTACCTGTGTTTTCTCCACTACACAATGAACATTAAATACACACTCCCATCTTGTATCATGTAAGCACGGACATTACCACAGGAAGTAACTTACTCTGGTGGAGGCATTTTAGATGGTTCCACGTCTCGCAGAAACTCACACTGAAGAGCCTGTTCAGCTGTACAACGCTTGCTAGGATCCAAAGCAAGCATGTAATCAAACAGATCTAACGCAGCTGGCGGAATACTGGCAAGAAGGAGAGAAAAATGGGGGGGGGGGTGTCACGTGTTATTTCAGATGCCACATCTTTGTGCTATAAAACTTTTTTTTTTTTTTAATTTTGTCAAGTAGAGTTTAATCGTATGATTTAAAACTTGGGCCTTATATTAATACATTTGTTTTAAAAGTTTTCCTTCTAACAAGGGTCTAATATTACTATACACTTGGAATTTAGCACAAAGAGATTTAAACTTTTTAATTGGGCTACAGACAATAATTCTATTGCTTTAAAGTTACACAAGTATAAACAGGATGATACATTTTCCTAAACCCTGAAATAGTCGGAGAAAAGGCAGTTTTTAAAATAATCTTACAGATGTTTTCTGTAACTTTCATGTTTGTTATTTGCATGAGACAACTCCAATGGCATTATTTTAGGATACATGGCTTAGAGAATTAGTCTTATATACTGAATTTATGACTAACAAGTCCCTAATGTTAGCCAATCACAATTAATGACTAAGTACCCCGAGCTGCTTTTAGCCATAGGGACAATGAGCAGGTGCACCCAGGCCCAAAGAGCAACCATTTCCAAACTACAAAGCTGACAGGTGGCTGAAATATTTGGCTCAATTCCCCCTTCCTTGAGCTCGGCATGTGTACCAAGGGAAGGATAGAAACTTCAGGTCACTTCTCTCTGCATCTGACTAAACCCAGAAAAAAATCTTTCAAAAATACTGAAATTCTTAAAGGACCTAAGAAAACTTAATGGAATACAGATGGTTAAATGAAGTCTCCATCCTTACAAAGCAAACTCTTCTCTCAGTTTTCGACGATACTGCTTCTTTGGTTTCATGGTGTTGAAATAGGCTAACTTTATTACATCAGGCCAGACTGCAGGACAAGGACTCCCACAAATTCGGCTATACACCAAACACAAACAAAAAACAAAACAAAACCATCGGTGTATGAAATCAAACACAACAAGGTATGCAGTTGTAGTTTTATACTCACAGGCATGGTTAATACAAAGAAAACAAATTCTAGTCTCCATGGACATATTCACAGGCTTCCTGTGATCCATGGCCATGAAGTTTTTCACGAGTTGGAGAGGAAGCGTAGGTAAATATCCAGTCTTAAGAGGCCAAAGAATACCCCACTCGAAAAACTGTCACCTCTCCCACACTTCTCCAGCACACAGGCTCTTTATAAACAATTACTGTGTTTTGAAAATGATACAAGACTCCACTTAGCATGCTCAGGTAGCATCCCATGTACCCTAATGCAAGGTCAGTTTCTTCCAGAAACTAGAATTTCTCTTTAGAAAGGAGAGAAATTTAAAGGGGAGGAGTGAATTTGGATGAATTTAGATCTATGATGTTTTTTTTTTTTTTTACTCTTGGTGTGGAAAGGAACTCTGACAAATGACTGGAGTAAACAACACTCCATTGCTGACTAAGAATTTAGGTATCTGCTTAAGGACAGTAAGGAGCCTTGGGAGGACCAAAGGTGATGGCAGAGGTGAGATCTGGTGTTTGGTTTTTAAATTTAAGAAAAAGGACCAGGGGCTAAATTAAAAAAATTAAAACCATCTTTTGGCCAAAGAAAAGGGTCACTGAGCCAGCCCACCTCCATATATGTGGTTGCAGAAGTCTGTCCCTTCCACTGGCTTTGTCTAGAGTAGGATTTAAAGATAGGGTGTTCCAATGTGTTAGCCACCACATTTCTCAAAAGTCTGTTGTAGACCAGGCAGTGTAGACTTTAATACTAGCAAACCTGATGGAGTTAAACCCAAGCTCTCCTCAGGCTTTAACTCAACAAATCTTAGCCCGTCTTGAAGGCAATAGGCCTCATCTACACTAGGCTTTTTCAAAAGTGTTAGTTAGAAGGTCTTAGTAACGTGTTATAAGAGTACCCCTTTGAGCCTAGTCTAGACAAGGCCACTAAGTGTGAAAAGTAGGGTTTACACTTCGTGGGCTTCACAGTCAGAAAGCTAAAGTTGCATAAATGGCTGGTTGATGCTGCAGCTCGCAACCTTGCAGATGTTTGTTTTCAACTTCTACAGCAAGTTTTTCCTATAAATAGGGTGGTCTTGGGCAGAAGAGCCTACCATCTTTTATTGCCTTTGGGTTCCTGGAAGACTAGAAGTATATTCTAGACACTTATCTAGACCATCTTTAGACCACTGTGCCACCTTTGTGCCTATTTATATGATCTAAAGCATATTCTGAAAAAGAAGTTAAGTCTAGAGGAAAAAGTAGCATAGACTTGAATCATGAAAAAGACAATCTGTGGTCTTGAAATACTTGGGGGAAGACCATCGGGGAAAATAATAAATTCACAAAATACTCATGGTCACCTATGATGTTGGTAGAGGCATCAAAATATTAAAAGTGGCTTGTAAGTTAAAAATTGACAATGATATGACTGAGAACTATTCCATTATAGGTGGTTTAGATTCCAGTTAAAATGTGCTGAGAACAGTCCTAATGTATTACATTTTTAAATGTACATCATCAATAGAGAAAAAATTAAGCTATGAAAAATTAGTTGATATTCTTTTGATATCAAAATAAATTTTTACAAATGACATCAATTCACTCTATACAAAACTATCTCCAGTTTGGTAAAGAGAGCCAGAACTGGAATGAAGTGCTGCACTGCCATCTTGTGGTTAAAGCAAAAACAACAAACAGCAACACAACATGAATTGTTTCAGTAGCGTAAAACAACAGGGTGACCATTGCCATGTTTTTGCACCTTCTAAAAGAGCAGTCCCCCAACCTTTTCGGCTGGCGCGTGCCAGCCAAAGGACCACTGTGGCAGTGGAGCACTCACCGAAATGCTGTGGAATTTCGGCAGCGACGCCTCTTGACGATGTCACTTGTCGACTGCAAGCAGCGTCATCGAGAGGCACCCCCATCGAAATGCCGCTGAAACTCGGCGGCATTTTGGTGGGTGCTCTCCCGGGGGCCAGGACGCGGGCGCATTAAGATGCCCCCGCGGGCGCCATGACCACTGTTCTAAAAGGTTGTTATACTTGTACAGACCAATTTTCCTACATGTTACATATAGCATTTACAGCTCATGTAACTTACTGCTTTTCAGAATCAAATATTTGACCTCATGGAGAGAGATCAGGATAAAGGAGCAATTCACTGACTCATCCTCTTTCTTTTGTAGGAAGAAGATTCCACCCCACTGCCTAGGTTGATTATGATAGTAGAAGCAGGAGACAGCATTTGCCACCTGAATAGAGAAAAGAGACTCTGACTCTACTAATTCAAACAGCTACTGTCTGAGAAGATCCACTGGGGTGGGAAGGTAAAGGAAGACTTTACCTCCCCAAGGTATCTGGCAACTCGAGAAACACTCCCTCCTGCAGCAGACAGAAGCCAGTTGCAGAGATGTGGGAGAATGAAAAAGCAGCATAGGACCAGCAGTATGCAGAGAACCTAGCCTTGAGCAAAGCTCTCTCTTTAAAACAGTCATTCATTACTCTCCATGGTGGCCTTTTAACCTGCTGATGGGAGAATGGAATAAGGAAGCTTCAGTCTCACCTGCTTAAAAAGGTGAGCATGTCAAATGCCCTGTTGTGAGAGGGGCTTCAGTAAAGGCTAACTCCATCTGCACTATAAAAAAATCCTACCTACCAGTGCATTCCTATGCCATGGAAAGCTACTAAGCAGTTCTCCAATTCTGAATAATTTGTTTTCATCTCCCCAAAAGTTACTACCATTTTTTTTTCTGAAAAAACTCGGACAACTTTTAAATGTTAATATTGTAACTCCATTTTTTTGAATGCTCATGAAAAATAGAAGTGCTGTCTATGATTTTATAAAGCACCAACCACACCGTGGAATGTATAAGTTACCTTATTAGTTCCAGCTGAGCAAGTTCCTGATTTGCTTGAAATATTGGTTTTTTAGTAAAAAGTTCACCCAGGATACAGCTGTAAAATAAAGTTTTATATAAATCCATCAATATCATTTGATATAAATGTTATTTGAGATTTATTTTCGTTCATGATTTACATTTAACACTTTTGTTTTAAAACTTCTTACCCACAGCTCCAGACATCTATGGCTGGTGTATATCTTTCCTCTCCAAGCAGAAGTTCAGGAGGCCGGTACCATAAAGTAATAACTTTGTTGGTATATGGTCGACTGAAAAAAAGGAGAGAGAGAGATTCAACATTTCTCTTAAAATGAGATCGTAGTGAACTAATAAAAGTTTCAGGTTTCACTACTACAATATTGTTTTATAAATGCTCCATTTTTTCATTCCCTTTTTACCAATACTGAGGCTGCTGCTGCTATATGGAAAGTTATTACTTAAATCTACCAAAGGATAGCCTGAAACAGTATCTGAGAGATAAGTAAACAACCATCTTCCTGAGGCTCTAACAATATCATCAGGCTTCAGAGATAAATACCTATACTGCTAACTATTTAATTGTTATTCGTTTTAGCAATAAGACTTTAGTTAATCTCTCTATCCACTGCTGTTAGGTGCAGTTACTGGCACAAAAGAGTTGGTTGCTGAAGTGCTGAAAAGAGAGTTAAACAGTGGAAAGAAAAAAAATTCAAGTCACCTCTGCCCCCCCACCCCTCCACCCAAAGGAGAGAAGCATAGATGCAGCCATTCTGTCACCACACCCCAATCACCAGTATGATTTTAGCCATTAATATTATGTAACTTGAGGTTTTGTAACATTTTACACAATTTGAAAGCTGAAATTCCAATATTTTAGACAGTGGATAGTAATGTTTCAGTATTAACAGTTTTCAAGACAGCATCTAATTCAACAGAAATTACATATCCCAACTTTCCCGGTATAGTCTTTGGATAACTAAAAAGCACCATTTCACATCCGTCATCTTTAATAAAGCACTAGGTTTGAATTGCAAATGCAGAGAGGTATAAAGTAATGTATTTTAATAACTTATATGTGCTTAAATAAAAAGAAATTACAAGCAATTTCTGCCTTCCATAGCAGGTGAACATTCCACACTGCAAATGACACCACTGTTATGTTCAGTGCAACTGTCTAATCAACTAAACATACTGATCTACAATGTGGACTTCTGTATTTACTGAAGGGGGCATAAAAGTGATAAGCTTACACTAAAACAATCCCTCTCTGGTAGCCCCACAAGCACGCACACTTTCAAACACACACACTATTGGAAACATTTTCCGAAGTGCATAAATGGCGTAGGCTCTTAAGTCACTTTTGAAAATGGGACTTCTGTGGGAAATTTCACCCCACCCTCTACAGATCTGCCAGATTTATTCCAGAAAAGAGTATTCTTTTCACAAGTATTTAGAGAAACTCAGTAACAAAAAAAGTCTAAACTATCAATATTCACTTGTTTAAGATTTCTAGACAGTACTTCCTGTTTCAACACATATGTTCTTATGTAATATGTCACACCTTCTAGCTGGATTCAGAAGTGATTTTTTTAAAGATAGATGCACAATTGTGAGTGAAATTACCACAACTCTGAGTGAAAGTTGGGTAAATATGTACAAAAAATGGCCATAATCATTCATTTGCATGTACAATTACCTCCCTTTGTACACTCAAGATCTATGCATGCATAAGTTAAGCACACAATTACAAGTGCATACAGCTTATTTTTTAAAAGCTTGCTTTCAGACTTCAAATTTTGATAAATGAGATACACAATATATTTCAATGATTCTAGCACTCAAGTAATGCTTTAAGAAATTTCTTCTGCTGCTTCAAGGTCCCAAAACCTTCTAAATACTGTTTAATCAGATCAGTAAATCAATTGTCAAAAAATGTAATTCAGTTAGTAAAAATGTGGAAAAATTGTTACAGCACAATCCTTAATATTCATTAAATCCTACTATTACTGAAGAGAAGACGTACTCAATAGGAGATTGAATCAGGAATGAGATGCCAAGCTGCTAACAAGCTTCCAATTAGCCTTCCAAATTTAATACGCAATTATGTTAAAAAAATTAAAAGTTTTAATACTGCTTTTATTGGTAATATAAAGTAATAATGCTGCTTGTGTTTATACTAAAACCAACTGTTAACTTATAAAATTTGTTTTTTAATTCTAAATACATTTTTCACCACCCCCAAAGAACAAGCTGAATTTTACCACAACAATGCATTTCAATTATTGATAAAAAGAGCAATTTATCAGCCTTATTATCCCTAAATGGCAGCCACAGTGTCATGATGTAATGGAAGCTACACATAAAAATTAAACAAGTGTGGCACACTCTGAAAAGAACTGCGAGGTAAGATTGCATCCATTCACTGTAGAGCAATTGTCTCCATTAAATCATTAAATTTCCTGGCAGGTGCTTAGTTATCCAACCCTGCAATTTTCCTGTAACACGCTAGATATGATTAAATAAACTCATAAAAAGGTATGTTCTTGAATTAGCATGGCTGTTTATTCAACATAAACCACTGGAATCAGGGGCATTGCCATCAAGAGCAAGTTTACTGTTCTGGCACCTACAACAAACAAACTTAACACTTAAAACACAGTTGTGCCTCACTTTCAAAATCAAGCACGAACAAATCAAACTGTGTGCACAAATGGCCAATAATACATGCAACTGAAGTCCTATGGTTCCAATTATCCAATGTGCAAGTGGCATAATGCTAAGTGTACACTTTCAATTTTGGAAACCAGATTCTGCATATTACCATTCGTGCCAGAGAAAATTACTACAAGGAGACGACATTGAAGTACAAACCTTTAACAAGATACTAAACCATATTACACTCAGCAGCGATTTGCTCAGATACAGGCATGGTGGAGCAATACAATTTAACACTAGCATCAAAAAATTTTAAAATTTCTTTAGTCTTTGTACCTGTTCTCAAAAGTTTTGAATTAAACTCCCCTAATTTAGGGTGAGATATCACAAAGAACGAACTGTACTTAGATTTTAGCCAGTGTTTCTTTTGGAAATGTGAGCAGGAAGTCAACTTTACCCTTCCCAGGTATACCACCAGGCATAAAAACATAAGAATGGCCATACTGGGTCAGACCAAAGGTCCATCTAGCCCAGTATCCTGTCTTCTGACAATGGTCAATGCCAGAGGGAATGAGCAGAACAGGTAACCATGCCGTCTCCCATTCTCAGCTTCTGGCAAACAGAGGCTAGGGACACCACCCCTGCTCATACTGGCTAATAGCCATTGATAGGCCTATCCTCCATGAACTTGTCTAGGTTTTTTCTGAACCCCGTTATAGTCTTGGCCTTCACAACACCCTCTGGCAAGGAGTTCCACAGGCTGACAGTGCATTGTGTGAAAATATTCTTCCTTTTGTTTGTTTTAAACCTGCTCCCTAATAATTTCATTTGGTGACCCCTAATTCTTGTGTTGTGAAAAGGAGTAAACAACACTTCCTTATTTACTTTCTCCAGACCAGTCATGATTTTACAGACCTCTATCATATCCCTGTTCTAGTCATCTGTTTTCCAAGCTGAAAAGTCACAGTTTTATTAATCTCTCCTCATGTGGAAGCTGTTCCAGACTTTTAACCATTTGTTGCCGCCCTTTTCTGTATCTTTTCCAATATATCTTTTTTGAGATGGGGCGACCACATCTGCATGCAGTATTCAAGATGTAGGCACAGCACGGATTTATACAGAGGCAATATATTTTCTGTCCTATCTATTCCTTTCTTAACGATTCCCAACATTGTTAGCTTTTTTGACTGCCGCTGCACACTGAGTGGGTGTTTTCAGAGAACTATCCACAATGACCCCAAGATCTCGTTCTTAAGTGGTAACAGCTAATTTAAACCCCATCATTTTGTATGTATAGTTGGGATTATGTTTTCCAATGTGCATTACTTTGCATTTATCAATGAATTTCATTTGCCATTCTGTTGCTCCCTTTGCAACTCTTCGCAGTCTGCTTTGGACTTAACTATCTGGAGTAGTTTTGTATCATCTGCAAATGTTGCCATCTCACTGTTTACCCCTTCTTCCAGAACGTTTATGAATATGTTGAACAGCACTGGTCCCAGTACAGACACCTGGGGGACACCACTATTTACATCTCTTCATTCTGAAAATTGACCATTTATTCCTACCCTTCATTTCCTATTTTTAATCAGTTATTGATCCGTGAGAGGACCTTCCCTCTTATCCAACGACAGCTTATTTTGCTTAAGTGTCTTTGACGAGGGACCTTGAGGCTTTTTGAAAATCTAAGTACACTGGATCACCCTGGTCCACATGCTCGTTTTGACCCCCTCAAAGATTGGTGAAGCAAGATTCCCCTTTACAAGAGCCAGATTGACTCTTCCCCAACAAATCATGTTCATCTGTGTGTCTGATAATTCTGTTCTTTACTACAGTTTCAACCAGTTTGCCAGGTACTTGAAGTCAGGCTTCATCATCATCATCATCTCCTCCCCATTACGCCTCTGGTGTTTAGGGAAGCGACGAAGCTCCTCCACTCGTCTGTTTCGTTCAAGTCTTTTAATGGTTCCCCAGCTGTGCCCCAGGTTTTCCAGCTCGGCTTCCACAGCTCTTCAACATGTTATTTTCGGGCAGACTCGTTTTCGCTTGCCTTCAGGTGTCCATCTTATTCTACTCTTGTGATGGAATCAGTTTCTATCCGAAGCACGTGACCAATCCATCTCCAATGCCGCCTGGCAATGATGGTGCTCAGATCCTCTTGGCTGCACTGTGTCAGTAGATCTTGGTTTGAGATTGTCCTGGGCCAAAAGATATGGAGACTTTTTCTGAGGCAGAATGTATGGAATGAAGACAGTTTGAACATGTCATACTTCCTCATTCCCCAGCATTCTTCACTATAAAAGTAGCGTTGAAAGTACACAGCTCTGATAAACCTTGAGTTTAGTTTTGGTTTTTTATGTTGATGATTTCCAGACTGTATTTAAGCTCCTGAAGGTGTTCCTGGCTTCACTGATTTTGTTCTGGATATCCTGGCTTCTTCCACTGTCCTGGCTGATGGTACTGTCCACACATGTGAATGTTTCTACATTGGTGAGAACATAATCCTCTATCTGTGCTGGTGATGGTGAGGCAATATTAAAGGTCATGATATGGCTTATTGCAGTTGATTTTCAGTCCAATTTGCTGGCTGAATGTGTTGTGTCGAGTTGTTTTTTCTTGTATATGGTGTTGGATATTTGATAGGAGAATGAGATTATCTGCGAAGTCCAGGTCTTCAGAGGTGTTCATTTAATGCCTCTGGGCATATCTTCTGTTGTACGCTTCATTACCTAATTGATGGTAACGCTGAAGAGGATTGCAGACATGACCCACCCCTGACATACTCCTGTTCTCACTTCAAAACTGAGCTCACTGTGATCAACATTGCATGTAAAGTTGAAATAAAAGCTTTTGATATTGATTATATGGAGAGGGATTCCATAGGTCCACAGAGTGCGCTGTAGGCTGGTCCTGTGAATGCTATCAAAAGCCTTCTCAAAAGAAAAAGGGCTTACTGGCCTGTAATTGCCAGGATCACCTCTGGAGCCTTTTTAAAAAATTGGCATCACATTAGCTGTCCTCCAGTCATCTGGTACAGAAGCTGATTTAAACGATAAGTTACATACCACAGCTAGTAGTTCAGCAATTTCACATTTGAGTTCCTTCAGAACTCTTGGGTGAATACCGTCTGGTGACTTATTAATGTTTAATTTACCAGTTTGCTCCAAAAAGGCAGAATATGCATGTTAATTTATGGAAGCAGGAGTAATATTGAAATATTTAGGCAGCCCACATCCTAACTGTAAACCTGCATCCTTCATCTCCAGTCAGTTTATATCAAAACTGAAAGTATTAATTGTGATGTCACTACTCAGACCTCTTTATTAAAAAAAAATCATCTATATCTGTGCTATTACAGCTAATGGAGATTATCTTTTAACTCAAGAAGTAAGCCTCTCTAATGGTATTTATGAAACAATAAGGGAGAAAGACCACCACATATTTAACTGAAGTTCAAAGTCTGAAAGGAAAGTGCGTAAACAGATTCTCATCTCCCCAAAGTTATTTGTACATGGTATTCTGGAGAGACTATAGCTTTGGTATTGCAGAAAGGATACTTGTACTTTTCAAGAACCAGGATGAGAGGTGTTCCTTTTTCCCACTCCATATCGTTCATTTACACTTTAGTTTTATGTTTGTGGTTTTACTACTATGCACACATCAGGTGACCTCTCTCCCTCCTTCTGGGGCTTCACAACTTTTTATGCTAGTTGTTTAGTTAGATGCCCTGACAAATGTTTATCAACACACAGCTATTATACTTTGACATCTCAACTAAAATTGAATTAAAGCATGAATATAACTGAACTATACCAACATAAACCACTGCATAGCTACACAGTACAAACCTTTATTTCTATCATTTCAGATATTTAATCAGAAGAGGATGCCATATTAAAAATGTGATTTGACTTAAACTTCCCTCTACAGAAAAAAACATCCCTAGCTCTGATAACCACAGAGACCTATGCTTTAAATATATATATTTAACAGAACGAGGTCATCTTACCTCTCCTCTGAGCTATACAGTCGAGCAAGCCCGAAGTCTGCAAGCTTAATCTGCCCTCTGGTGGAAAGAGTAAAGAATTTTTACTGATTAATCTTGTTAACAGATTTAAAAACCGAACAGATGTTTAAAATGCTTTAAACTTCACTAATTCACACTAGTCCCCAGGAGAACCATAACAAATTACTGCATCATCTCAATTAATAAGTATGCTAACCAATGCAATTTTAAAAAACAAACCATAAGGGATTGTGAAACGTTGTATTTTCTTTTGACAAATACAGATATACACTTCAAAGAATATTAGTGAACATTCAGGGTATACTTTGTAAAATAATCAACGAACAACACATAACTGTACTTATTATGTTGATAAAACTTTGAAGAGGGGAGACTGCCATTTCTGTACATTTTAAGCCTGGCTTTAATGCTCTGGATATTACTAATTCGCACTTCAGTAACCTTTTACTCGGTAAATTCGCCTATTTACTGGTAACGATAGCTAATAAATATTAAATCATAAGTATCTGCATAGCACCTCTGTAAGGAGGCGCCCTGGCTACCCGCCACACCTGAGGGGGAAGAGCCAGAGCAGGCACCTCCGTGGGCGGAGCCAATACCGCCTGTTCCCGCCCCCCCCGGAAGTCAAGGGGCGGGACAGGAAGTATAAAAGCCAGGGCCCAGAGCTCAGTTGAGCCCAGGACGCCGAAGAGTACAGATGTGGAGGCCCGAGCTCCTGCTCAGCCCAGCTTGCCTTGTGCTCACTATCCCGAGGAGCGCTGGCCGGACCTACCTCGGGCCAAGTATCCGAGGAGGCTGGCTGGGACCTACTCGGGCCAAGTAATCCAAGGAGCGCTGGCGCGACCTGCGCGTGCCGGGTATCCTGAGGACCCTCAGCTGAACTACCTGCACACCCTGGCCGAGGAGCGCCAGAGCTGCGTCCCCCCGTCTCCGCGGAACCTATGGTCTGGGACCCCGCCGACTATACGCGACGGAGGACAGGTACCAGGGAGGGGAAGTTGGAGAGTCGCCGGGCGGCTGACTAAGTCAGGCCACCGAAGGCCCGACGCCTATGGCCGTGGTGTCCGCAGGACCCACTGGATCACTGTCAGTGTGTTTCGGTGGGATCTCCTAACGATCCCCTGTGTGTTTCAGTCCGGATCCCACTGACCGCCTTAGCGCAACTCGCCGCTACCAGGGCCCGGCTGGAACGCAAGAGGAGTGGGTGGGCCTGCATTCCCTGCACCCGTAAGCGGGTGCAGAATTCCCCTCTCCCCAGAACCTCTGCAGCTCTGCTACAGTTTGTTTGTTGCACGCGCAGGCCAGGGTCGCTAGACTTTGCTCCGCTCTGCCCTGCCCAGAGGGCCAGAGCCACGAGTTTGGTGCCACCCTGCTAAGGGCTAGGGCCTCTAGACTTGTTACAGTCTCTGCCCGCCAAAGGGTCGAGCACAACTGTTTGGTGCCCACCCTGCTAAGGGCGCAGGGCCCATAGACCTTATTTGCTTAACCTCAGGTTAACCGGGACCGGCGTGGAACGGCCGCGCCTAGAAGGACGGGCGCCCTGGCTCCCCGCACCTGAGGGGGACGAAGGCCCGACGATGGTCTTAAACGTCGTGGAAGATCATACGAACTAAATCACTCCATTTGTATCAAAGGCGAATGTTAGGATTTAAGAGTGATTTTCAAAGGCATATAGGATGCTGTCGCTCATACAGGAAATACATGCCAATCTGGAGAGTTGGATGACTAACACTACAAGGACATTCATAGGTTTCTTATAGAAAAGAAAGGACATGGTGCTTTCCCGAGAGTTTGTTTGATTTAAAAAAAAATAATCCTTTATTTCTAACTGTCAATAAACAAACAATAAATCAGTTTATTTATATTCCAGGATTATTTATATCTATTAATTTAGTAGATAATACCCTGAGATATTTCATATATTCAGATATGTAGAGAGACAAGGGGGGGTGAGGCAATTCCTTTATTGACCAACTCTGTTGAGCAGTTCCACACATGCACTGAGGCTTATGTTTATATACATAACGTGTGAAACATGGTTATCACTTGGTGAGGCAAGAGTATCAGTTTACCTAAAATTGTGTTTGAACACACCTGGCTTGCATTTCTTTTTAAGATCGAAACACTGTACTCTATACTCGAAAGCTGAGGTCTTCAGTAAATTTATACAACAATGATAGATGATCTACACACATTTGACTATAAGATCAATAGTCAAGAAAGCCAGGTCAGAAAGACGTTACTCACCTTTGTAACTGTTTGTTCTTCGAGATGTGTTGCCATATCCATTTCCTAGGTGTGCGCGCCAACGTGCACGGTTCGTAGGAAGATTTACCCTACAACACTCGTGGGTTGGCTGGGCGCCCCTAGAGTGTGCCGCTATGGTGGCTTGGATATATCCTGCCGGCCACCGCCCTGTTCCTTCTTGCGCTACTCGACACGTGTGGAAAGCGAAGGTGGGTTTTGGAATGGCATATGACACACATCTCGAAGAAAACAACCAGTTACCAAGAGGTAGTAACCGTCTTTTCTTCTTCGAGTGCTTGCTCATCACTCGATTCAATTAGTATTCCAAGCCTTAACTAGGCGTGGGGTGGAGTGAGATGTTGCAGATGGCAAAACGCTGAGCCAAAGGTGCATCATCTCTGAACTGTTGAACCAGAGCATAATGCGAAGCAAGGTGTGGACGAGGACAGTAAGCTGCGCACATATCTCCTGGATAGGTACACGAGCCAGGAAGGCAGCAGATGAAGCCTGAGCCCTGGTAGAATGCGCGGTGATGTGGTTTGGGGAAATATGAGCCAAATCATAACAAATGCGGATGCACGTCGACACCCAAGATGAGATTCTCTGAGAGGAGACAGGTAGGTCTTTCATTCGGTCTGCTACCGCGACAAAGAGTTGGGGCGTTTTACGAAAGGGTTTTGTCTGCTCAATATAAAATGCAAGAGCTCTACGGATGTCCAGGGAGTGCAACTGCCACTTCCCGTCGCATTGAGTGTGGCTTTGGGAAGAAGACCGGGAGAAAGATGTCCTGGTTAACATGAAAGGCCGAAACTACCTTAGGGAGGAATGCCGGGTGTGGTCACAACTGCACCTCATCCTTGCGGAACACAGTGTAAGGCGGATCCACCATAAGAGCCCTAAGCTCGGAGACTCATCTGGCCGATGTAATGGCTACGAGAAAAGCTGTCTTCCAAGACAGGTATAGTAGCGAGCAGGTTGCTAACAGCTCGAATAGGGGAGACATAAGTCTGGTTAAAACCAGGTTGAGGTCCCAGGTCGGGGCTGGGTGGCATACTTGGGGGTATAAGTGCTCCAAGCCCTTGAGGAACCTCGAAACAATAGGTTGTGAGAACACGGAACGGCCACCTTCGCCTGGGTGGAAGGTAGAGATGCCTGCCGAGTGTACCTTCAGTGATGATACTGCTAGGCCCTGCTGTTTGAGAGACCAGAGGTAGTCCAAAATAGAGGGAATCGAGACCTCAGTGGGAGTAAGATTATGCGTTTCGCACCAGCTGGAGAAACGCTTCCACTTGGCCAGGTACGTTGACCTGGTGGAAGGTTTCCTGCTATCCAGGAGAACTTGTCGTACTGATGCAGAGCAACATAACTCTGACTGGTTTAGCCACGCAGCAGCCACGCCGTGAGGTGAAGGGCCTGCAGGTCCGGGTGGCGAAGTCTGCCGTGGTCCTGAGTTATGACGTCTGGGTGGAGTGGCAGGGTAATTGGGTTGGCTATCGACAGGTCGAGCAACGTGGTACACCAGTGCTGCCTGGGCCACGCTGGAGTGATCATGATGATGCGCGCTCTGTCCCTGCAGAGTTTTAGCAGGGACCTTGTGAACCAGCAGGAATGGTGGGAAGGTATAAAGGAGCTGGCTCTTCCATGGCATCAGGAAAGCGTCCGAGATCGATCCCAGAGAGAGACCTTGGAAGGAGCAGAACATCTGGCATTTCCTGTTCTCGCGGGAAGCGAACAGGTCTATGTGGGGAAATCCCCACTTCTGGAAAACAGAATGAATAACGTCCGGGCAGATCGACCACTCGTGAGACAGGAAAGACCTGCTGAGTCGATCCATCAGAGTGTTCCGAACGCCTGGGAGAAAAATGGGCTATGCACTATCTATCAAGTGGGCTATGCAAAAGTCCCAGAGTTGGATGGCCTCCTGACAAAGGGGTGAGGATCGTGTCCCTCCCTGTTTGTTTATGTAGTACATGGCCGTTGTGTTGTCTGTAAACAGTGAGACACAACGGCCTTACTGTTGCTGGAACGCCTGGCACGCCAGGCGGACTGCTCTCAGTTCTCGGACATTTATGTGTAATGCCAGCTCCTGAGAAGACCAAGGCCTTGAGTACGAAGGTGACCGAGGTGAGCACCCCAGCGAGAGATGACGCGTCCGTCGTCAGGGACATTGAGGGTTGGGGCGGATGGAACGGCATCCCTGCACACACCAGGGAGGGAGTTAGCCACCATTCTAGGGAGCCTAGGGTGCTCGGGAATGGTGACTATCGTTGTGTCTATTGGGTCCCTGCCCAGGCGGTTTATACCGAGTTGAGCCAAACTTGGAGAGGACGGAGGCGGAGCCTGGCGTGTTTGGTTTACAAACATGCAGGCAGCCATGTGACCCAGGAGACCGAGACAAGTGCGAGCCGAGGTCGTCGGGAAATTCTGTAGACCTCGGATGATTGTTGCCATCGCCTGAAACCGCGGCTGTGTAAGCAGGCTCTGGCTAGTTGGAGTCCAGGATAGCTCCTATGAAGTCTAACCTCTGCGTGGGAACCAGAGTGGATTTTTCTATATATGATCATCAGGCCTAGACGTGTGAATAGGTCCTTGACGATGCCCACATGCTGAGTGACTTGTGTTCTCGAGGCCCCTCGGATGAGCCAATCATCCAGATACGGAAAAACGTGTATCCGACGTCGGCGGAGGTAGGCGGCGACTACGGCCATACACTTTGTAAATACCCTTGGGGCTGTAGAAAGGCCAAACGGCAGGACCGTAAACTGGAAGTGCTGACGGTTTGGCTACAAAGCGGAGGTATCTCCTGTGCGGAGGAAAGATGGCGATGTGTGAAGTACGCGTCCTTCATATCGAGGGCGGCATACCAGTCTCCAGGATCCAAGGACGGATAATGGTCCCCAGGGATACCATGCGGAACTTCAACTTTATCATAAACTGGTTGAGTCCTCGCAGGTCTAGGATAGGTCTGAGACCTCCCTTCGACTTGGGGATTAGGAAATAACGGGAGTAAAACCCCTTGCCCCTTTCGTCCATATCGTACCTCCTATATCTCCTATGGCGAGGAGCGTCTGCACCTCTTGTAAGAGGAATTGCTCGTGAGAGGGGTCCCTGAAGAGGGACAGGGTTGGAGGTGGGTGGGCACGTGGTTGAAATAAATTGGAGGTGGTACCCATACTCCACCGTGCGTAGGATCCAGCGATCTGAAGTTAACTGGGACAATGCCGGGAGGAAATAGGAGAGACAGTTGGAGAAGGGAGGAGAGGGATCCTGGCCTGTAACTGGTACGCCGCCCTCGGGCGCACCTTCAAAAAGTTTGTCTTTGGTCCCAATGGTGGTTTCGAGGGACCTTGATTTTGGCCCCCTTGAGGTCCTGACGGTCGTCTGTGACCACCTCAGCCGTGCTGCCTGCCAAAGTCCTGTCTTTGTCTAGGCACAGAGTATGGGCGGTGAGGCTGGAGACGGAAAGGCCTGTGTTGGGTCACCGGCGTATGCATGCCGAGAGAGTGCATTATGACCCTGTTGTCCTTCGGGCTTTGCAGCCTGGGGTCCGTCTTTTCCAAGAAGAGGTCTTTACCATCAAATGGCAAGTCCTGAACGGTATACTGCAGCGCCGGTGGGAGGCTTGAAACCTGAAGCCATGAGATGCGCCTCATGGCAACACCCAAGGGCAGAGTCCTGGCTGCTGAGTTGGCTGCATCCAACAAGGCCTGGAGGGAAGTTCTCGCCACCTTTTTCCCTTCCTCCAAGAGGACAGTGAACTCTTGGCAGGAGTCTTGAGGGAGAAGCTCTGTAAACTTACCCACCACCTACCAGGTGTTATAATTATAGCGGCTAAGCAAGGCTTGTTGATTTGCCACCTGGAGCTGTGGGGCACCTGCCGAGTACACTTTGCGGCCGAGTAAGTCCATTCGCCTAGCCTCCCTCGATTTCGGGGCTGCCGTCTGCTGGCCATGGCATTCCCTCTCATTAACAGACTGGACAATTAGTGAGCAGGGAGGAGGATGGACATACAAGTATTTGTACCTTTTAGAGGGCACCATATATTTACGCTCGACTTCTCTGGCCGCAGGAGGGATAGAGGCTGGAGACTGCCATATAGTGTCAGCATTGGCCTGGATGGTCCGAATAAACAGTAGGGCCACTCTAGTGGGGGCATCCGCCGATAGCATGTCCACAACCGAGTCCTCTACCTCCGGGACCTCCTCCACCTGGAGGTTCATATTGAGTGCTACCCTCCTTAGGAGGTCCTGATGGGCTCTCAGGTTGATTGGAGGAGGGCCCGAGGAGGATGTTCCTGCCACTGCCTCATCTGGAGAAGAGGAAAAGGAGATGCCGGCAACGAGTGGGTCCTGTGTGGTCTCTTGCTCTTGGGCAACCTCCTGTTTCAGTGGAACCTGGGAGTCCGGTGGGTGAACTGGGGCTTCCTCCGTAGCAGTGGGAGGGGGACGGCTAACCGTCACCTCTAGCACTCGGTGCTCTGATGAGACAGAGCGGGACGGAACTACTGGTATGCCTTGGGCCTGGTGGTACGCCCAAGGTGTCCAGAAAGACCACTGATGGGGTCCTTGTTCCTGGGCCTAGGTCTCTTCGAAGACTCTGGTGAACACATCAGAATCGTGGTCCTGTGCATAAGAGCTGTCCGCGTTGGACGACACTGATGCGTGTCTGGATGGCCATGGAGGGGCTGAAAAGCCCTGGGCAGAGTCTCTGTCTCTAGCAGACCCTTGCTCTACTCGGCACCGGGGACCAGTACCGGGAACGAGATCGGGACCTGCGACCGGAGCGGTGCCGGGAGGTCGACTGAGAGCTTGAGGCTCGACATTGGGAGCGGCTACGGGAGTCACGGTGCCTGGAGCGGTGCCGGGAGCTGGAACGGTGCGCTGTAGCGGGCCAGCGAACAGGATACCGAATGGTGCCGCGAGTGCGACCTGTACTGAGGAAAACGGTGCCGGGACTGCAAGCGGTGTCAGGAGCGGGAGCGCCGACAGGACCTAGAACGTCTGCAGGACCGTGATCGTGAACAGTGCCGCTCTGCTGTGCCGACAGAGGATGATCTTATCAAGGCAGGCTTGCCGATAGACTATATTACCCACATCGGCGGTGCCGAGAGTTGAGGCAGCGTCGACTCTGTCATGGCAATCAGATCCCTCGCCGTTGAGAACGTCTCTGGTGTGGATGGAACAGTAAGCTCAACCACGGCTCGTGCCGGGGAGCTGACAGGCACTGGACTTGACGGCCCTTGTGGGACTGGAATCGATGGTGCCAACGTCATCGGTGCCGCGGCAGGTGTCAGTGCCAGGTGATCTGACTTAGACTAGCTCTCTGGCTGCGGTGCAGGTGGCACGGAAGCAGCAGGAGTCTTAGGCTCTCTCGACCTCGGAGAGATGGAGCGGTGCTGAGTCGAATTCGGTGCCGGCGATGGCCGGTGCCGAAAGGCCTTGGCAGTACCAGTGTGGTCTGGTGCCGAGGAGGCGCTTCTGCCCGCCGATTGACCAGCGCTCGGTGCCGAAGGCGGGGAGTAAGAGCTGCCTCCATGAGGAGCTGCTTTAGCCGAAAGTCCCTTTTTTGTTCTCGGCTTAAAAGCCTTGCAAATACGACACTTATCTGTTAGGTGAGATTCCCCAAGGCAGTTAAGACAAGAGTTGTGTGGATCTCCTGTCGGCATCGGCTTATGACAGGCCAAGCACGGTTTGAAACCCGGCACCAGGTGCGGGGAAGGGGCTAATCCCCGAAGCCCTCTAACTATACACTAACTATGAATGATAAAAATTAACTAAAACTATATAACTTTGAACTATACACACATAAATAACTAGAGAACTACGAGTAACTAGGGAGGTGGAGGTCAGTAAAACCGCACTCCACCATTCCAACGACCGACATGGGCGGTAAGAAGGAACTGAGGGGCAGTTGGGTCGGCAAGGGTATATATCCGGCACCATAGCAGCACCACTCCAGGGGGCGCCCAGCCAACCCACCGAGTGTTGCTAGGGTAAAAATCTTCCGACGGATGTGTATGCGGCGCGCACACACCTAATTGGAATGGATACGAGCAAGCACTCGAAGAAGAAACTATGCTTTCACATATTTTAATTTAATATGACAAATGCAACTAACAAAAATATCCAAACACAAAACCTGGCTGTAATGGAGGACTTTAACTATCCAGATACCTGTTAGAAAAATAATACAGAAAAACATAAAATGTCCAATTATTGGAATATGTTAGGGGCCACTCGTATCAGGAGGAAGGAAGGATCCACGGGAAGCAGCCATTTTAGATTTCATTCTGGTGAACCGGGAGAAACCGACTGTGACTCTGAATATTGAAGACAATTTGGGTGAAAGTGATCACAAAAGGATAGCCTTCACGATTCTTAGAAAGAAAGGAATGAGAACGACACCAAAAAGGCAGACCAATAAACTCAGAGAACTGGGAGTCAGGGTCCCATGGGAAAATAATCTGAGGGAAAAAGGAGTTCAGAAGAGCGGCAATGTATTAGAGACAAAATATTAAAGGCAAACTATCCTGATGCAAAGAAAGGAAAAAAGGAAGGGACAGCTCAGTGGTTTGAGTATTGGCCGGCTAAACCCAGGGTTGTGAGTTCAATCCTTGAGGAGGCCACTTAGGGATCTGGGGCAAAAATCAGTACTAGGTCCTGCTAGTGAAGCCATGGGGCTGGACTTGATGACCTTTCGGGGTCCCTTCCAGCTCTACAAGATAAGTCATAATAATATAATATATTGAGATATACCCAAGAAGCCACTACATCAGAAGCTCTTTAATGAGCTGCAAATCAAAAAGGAATCCTACAAGAAGTGAAAAAGAGGACAAATTGCTATGGATGAGAACAAAAATATAGCACATAGGGACAAAACTCAGAGAGGCTAAGGCACAAAATGAGTTACACCAAGCAAGGGACAAAAGGCTATTGATCGAAAAGGTCCTAGAAATACATTAGGAACAAGGAAAAGAAGAAAGTGTAGATCCACTACTTAGCAGGGAAGGCTAATAACAGACACCAAGAAGACTGAACTATTTAATACCTATTTTGCACCAGTCTTCACTAAAAAAATTGAGACTAGATACTTAATACACTTAATATTAACAAGAGGGAAGGAACATAAGTCAAAATAGGAAAACAACTAGTTAAAGAATATTTAGATAAGTTAGATGTATTCAAGTCAACACGGTCTGATGAAATCACCTTATGGTACTTAAAGAACTAGATGAAGCAATCTCGGAATCTAGCAATTATCTCTGAATTCATGGAGGATGGGTAATGTCCCAGAGGGCTGGAGAAGGACAAATAGAGTACCTATCTTTAAAAAGGGAAACAAAGAGGACCCAGAGAATTAGATCAGTCAGCCTAACTTCAATACCTGGAAAGACAGTGGAACAAATTATTAAAGAATCAATTAGTAAGCACCTCGAAGATAATAAGATAATAAATAATAGCCAACACAGATTTGTCAAGAACAAATCATGACAAACCATGCTAATTTTTTCGTTTGACAGAGTTATTGGCTTAGTGGACTATGGGGAGGGAAGCAGTATATATGTTTTATCTTAATTTTAGTACAACTTTTAATAAACTTAACATTTGCATAAGCAAACTAGGGAAATGTGGTCTAGAGAAACTATTATAAAGGTGGGCATATACTGGTTGAAAACCCATACTCGAAGAGTAGTTATCAACGGTTCACTGTCTAAGTGGGAGAATGTATGAAGTGAGGAACCTCGGGGATCTGTTCTGCATCCAGTACTATTCAATATTTTCGTTAATGACTTGGATAATGGAGTGGACAGTATGCTTATAAAATCTGCTAATGATATCAAGCTTAGAGAAGTTGTAAACACTTTGGAGGACAGGATTAGAATTCAAAATGACCTTGACATTTTGGAGAATCAGTCTGCAATCAACAAGATGAAATTAAATAATATGTTCAAAGTACTAAACCTAGGAAGGAAAAATCAAGGAAGGCAGTAGTATTGCTGAAAACGATCTGGGGGTTATAATGTATCAAAACTTGAATATGAGTCAACACTGTGATGCAGATGCGAAAAAGGCCAAAATTCTGGAATTTAATAACAAGGATGTTTGATGCAAGACACAGGAGGTAACTGATTCACTTTAATTGGCACTGGTGAGGCCTCAGTCGGAGTACTGTGTCCAGTTCTGGTGTCACACTTTAGGAGAGATGTGGATAAACTGGAGTGTCCAGAGGACTGCAACAGAAATGATAAAAGGAGAATAACCTTTCCTCATTGGTCAGTTTAACTGGGTATGTTTAATCTTGAGGAAAGACGCCTGAAGTGATACCTGGTAACAGTCTTCAAATATGTTAAGGGTTGTTATAAAGAGGGCAGTGATCAACTGTTCTCAGTGTCCACTGAAAGTAAGACAAGAGGTAATCAGCTTAATCTGCACAAAGGGAGATTTAGGTTAGATATTAGGAAAACTTTCTAACTGTAAGCAGAGTTAAGCATTGGAATAGGTTTCCAAGGGAAGTTGTGGAATCTGTCACTGGAAGTTTTTAACAACAGATTAGACAAATATCTGCCAAGGATGGTCTAGATCAGTGGTAGGCAACCTGCGGCCTGCATGTGGCCCATCAGGGGAATCTGATTCCAGGCCATGATACATTTTGCATCCACATGGTCCTTTATTCCTCAGCACAGGGGGATAGACTGATGGCCTAGAGGTCTCTTCCATTTTATGATTCTATGATTAAACTCTAAAATTATATTTCTTAGCGCTGGTTGATGAACCTAAGTCCTGATTTTGGTGTTTCCACACAGGTAAAGTAATGAGTAAACAGAAGGAACAGAAACTAAATTGAATGATACTAGGTTCAAAGTTGAAGCTAGTTTTAAAAGTAGCAATAAGCAACCTCAATAATGAAAGTCTATTTTTCTAGTGATAGAAGAAAGTGACACAAATTGCTAGAATTAAATTAAAGGTTTCTTCTTTAAGCTGTTACTTTATAACTTTGTGAACACTTTGAAGTTAGTTATATCCATACCTATTATTTAGTAGGATATTTGAACATTTAATATCTCTGTGCAGGAAGTTCTTCTTATGGCAGTAATCCAATCCCTCCATCAACTGTCTCATAAATGACTTTATGTGATTTTCATTAAAATGAACCAAGCCAGATTCCAGGAGTCCCATCAAGTCATGGTCCATATATTCAAAGACCAGGTAAAATGCACCTAGAAAGAGGGGGGAAAATTACAGATTTCATAATATTCCAAAATATCTTAGTACTCTACTTTTAAAAGTACAGCCTAGTATTCTTCACATACATTAGAGTGTGTTCATATTTTTGTAAAATCTGGATAACCTTGGAGATGCACCTTATTTCCAACTGCTTAACTGCATTTAAACACAGTTAAAAATATATTTTCCTATTACTTTTCTGCGTAGGCAACTGTTGTAATTGTCAGAGATACAGTAAGAACAAAAAGCTAATACAGTGGAACCTCAAAGTTCTGAACACCTCAAGAATGGAGATTGTTTGTAACTCTGAAACATTTATAACTTTGAACAAAACGTTATGGTTGACTGAATACACCTTTGAAACTTTACTATGCAGAAGAAAAGTGTCCCCCCCCCCTTTTTTTTTTAGTAGTTTATGTTTAACACAGTACTATACTGTATTTTCCCTCCCTATGGGGAGAGAGAGGGGAGGAGGAGTCTCTGCTGCTGCCTGATTGAGTACTTCCAGTTCCAAAAGAGGTGTATGGTTGCCTGGTCAGTTTATAACTCCGGTGGTTCACAACTCTGAGGTTCTACTGTACAGAGGATATCTGGATAGAGTTACAGTGGCTTCTTCACAAAATACCAATTTTATGCAAAATTGTTTAGCTGGATTAGTGAACCTTGTGGTGAAATCCAGAAATAAAACTACATCTAGAGTAGAGGTGAGCTAACACTGTATTTCTCTGTTATCATCCTCTGATTTATTTTTAAGCTTGCACTGTGGAATTGTGTCAGTAATGAGACTACTACTCAGACTGGCAGTGCCTACAACACAGACCAGAACAAGTCAGAAGAGGAAGCCCACAAGTCTGCAGCAGCTCTGCACAGGTCCAGATTTCACATCAGAAGTTAGTTCCCTCACACCTCTAGTGTGGCAGAATCTGGCCCTTTCTCATACTGAAAGGTAAAACATCATTCCACAAGTGATTCCATTAAAATCAACAGGATTACTTGTGAGTCTGGTGCTTAATACTGAGGAACTTTGAATGCTGAATATGTAACTTGAAGTGTTAAGGTAAGAAAACAGCATTAATCTCTGTCTAGAACCTATTTCCTTTCCCCCTTCTCCTCCCTGACTGCTGCTCAGAGAAGTTCATGAGCTCTCCATAGTAACACTGAGCCCTCCTTGACCAGCGAGAGGGTTGTAATGAAGAAACTATATCCTACAGGTTCTCATTATCCTTGCAAAAAGCCTTCAAGAAAACAGGACCTCCAAGGCTCACCCCTTTATAAAATACTAACATCTACACCAGACAAGAACTCCCAACAGCCTAGGCTCACTATATAATAATGGTCTCACATGAGAAGCTAATGAAAGTCTACAGTTCAGCAACAGGCACTCAATATGCCACATTTAAATAAGGTTAATACCCAAATGCGTAACTTGAGAAAAGTGAAGGGCCCTGACCAGCAAACGGAAGCTTGGTCAGTCATCTTTGCTTAGCATTTAAGCAGACAAAAAGAGACTCCTCCTACTCTAAAGAAAATAATATGTTAAGAAACTTGAGATCAAATTAGAAGAGCGACCCTTTTGGGTACTGCACATGGCTCTCCTGGCATTTGTGGCATTTTCTTAAGCTCGCCTCTTTCTGCCTGATTTCAGGCACAGGGAGCTGAGTGCTGATTCTAGGATAGCTCCTCAACCTCCGTGTTGTCACACATCTACAGAGGGCAAGGGAAGTGCTGAACAAATGGACCAGAGATTACATGATCTTGTCACATTGAGGAAGATAGGAAGGGAAAGGATGGAAGACAGTTTTAAAAGGGAGCTGCAGACGCCCACAGGTCTCCTGATAGTGTGTTGCAATGTTTGCATAATGTTGAGGTTCCCACACAGTGGTCTGTAGAGAGCTAGCTGTTTACAAGGTGCTAGCTCCTCATTTCCAAAAGCTAGACTTCATTTAAAACACAGATAAAAATGTTAAAATTTTCCTTACTTGCCATGTAACCAATTGTTGTAGTTGCCACAGGGATATTGTGACCTTAAATAAGAAGGAAGGTGGTACATGAAACACTTAAAATGCAGACCACCCAAAGCCTGAACCCACCCCACACCCCCAACAAAATGCACCATCATAATGTAAAAACCACAGGATTAGACTAAAATTTCATGATTTAGTGACTTTTTCTAACCACATTTGATGAAATGGTTCATCAACTGTGCAAAGCCAAGTACCACTAATCTTGGGGAAATATTTTGTATTCCTGAGTGTATGGAGGGTAATAATGCTGGTGCCCCATCATCTGAATGCCTACTTCCCTTCCTTGCATAAAAGAATACTACAAGCCCATCGCATATGCAGTAAAACAGCACAAGATCTCATCTCTAAACATACAGCAAAATGAATAACTGGAGCTATCTATCACTGTGAACTTATACAGTCAGGCCTAGTGCCTTTTTTAAAATCGAAGCAAAAGAACTACACAAAACTCACATTTCTTTCATCTTCCTTTCACAAAAGTTAATAAAGCGAAAAGAGCTTGACGAGACCCTACTATACAGGGGATCAAGCATCTGGACTGACTCTCATTTTGGGTGATTTTGCTTTCACTACACACCACAATAGATGATGATATCTCAGAAGGATGAGAATTATTGTGGGAGCATTAAGAAATAAAAGAAGAATGGCATATGAATTAGCTATGGAGTTGGCTGATGCTGTTAAATTGTATTTAACACTCTCCCAATTAAATATACCAGATTCTCACTTCAATTTTTAATAATGAACATAAGATGAGTACAGCAAATATAGTATAATTCCCATTTTACTCTTCTGACTGTGCTAGTGCAAATGAAAATGGAATGTAATATCAGATTTATGCTTTACAAAATAAACTAAATATGAGATACAATGTTGTATGCAGGTTTAACAGTGTTTCAACTGTCAAGCTGATCTGACTTTCTTTTTCTTGCCTACAGTGGAACTGCCAGAACTAGATTACTAAGCAATTATATACTGTTGTATTCATAGGATGAGTGACACGGCAATTTCATATTGCCGTAATCAGAAATATGTCATTACAATTTTGATTTTCAGTATTACTCCAACTAATTTTAGTTTGCGACTGCAAGAGACATTAGACCAATCCAAATGAAGTGTTTTGTTTACTCCTTCATAAAAACAAATGCAGGGTTATTTTCATGAGGTGGGCATGATCTCACAGTGAGAGAGAAGTTATTTATGCTATCTGATCATGTCATATTGTGTGGTAGGACAAAGAAGGGGGCCTGCCATCTTCCCTGCTTCTTACCCTTGCGTATACATCAGGGGATGGGCCTGATATTCAAGGCAGTAATTGGGGCAGGGAGGGAGGAAGGAGAGAATGAGAACACAAAAGAGGCCTTTAGATGGACAGCAACCTGTTCACTGCACAACAACCAGTTTCTCCCCATAACCCACAATATTTGGTAGCTCAGTTCATAGCAGAACCAGGCTTTAGGCATAACCTAGACAAATCCCATATAATTCCCATTCTTATGAGGAAACACCAACGAGCATGGAAACCCTATTTTCCCCTTTCAAGTTAGAGACCAAGAATTTCAAGAACTCTGGGGTTAAATTATTCTTCAAAAGAACCCATTCCTCCACACCAGCTTTCCTCATTAGCCACATTCATGAGGCAGTGCAATGGAAGCAAAAGTCCCGCTACACTAAATTTCATGAAATCCAAAGAACCTGGTTACACTAAATTACTTATTTAATTTATACATTGCTCATCTTAGTGCTTGCTATGTTAAGGACCTGAACTGCTTCAATAAGTACCTACGGGGAGGGAGGCACGCAACAGTCCATTTCCACATGCTGGAAGAGAACACTCACAGTGAGATGTCTTTGCCCAATTCCCTTCGCTAAAATCATGCAGCTTCCCTTCCTTCTGAGTTAAACTTCCTCAACATTACTTGGGAGTTGATGGAGAAGCAGCTGGATAGTGGTAATAATGATCAGTTCTGAACATGAGATTAAGAGACAGCAACTGAATCTATTAAGGAGGTACATGCCTATGTTAAAACAGTACTCACACTATATCCCAACAGATATAGAACAAACTTCCCCAAAACACACACATTCAGAATCCTCATAATTTGTTAACAGGATGAGACATCCTGTCTAATAGAATTAACAGATATATGGAAAGTTCTTTAACTTCTTGTGCTGACATTTTATGGACAATAAAGGTACCAAATAAGACTATGTCAGAATCCTTCCTACACGCATTGAAAAAACAGGTTGTGGGACAGAGATGATAAACACAGGTCTAATCTTCACTCTGATGGGAAAGAGTGTAAGGTGATGCAAATTGTGGTGCTTGCTTTCATTGGTTCCTTTGTCACTACTTTTGTTTATTTTATTACAATTTGGTTACATTTTTATTTCTCATTATACTGATTACAACTCAATTGAGAAGGCATACAAACATTTAAAAATTCATGAGGCATGTATGTCACTTAATTTCATTGCAAGATATCACTCTGATCAGAGATCACCTCCTGTCTTCAAAATCAAGCCTTCTGTGTCATCTTCCCAAACTGTACATATATTTTAACAATTTCAGTTACACTGAATTTGTTTCTCAAATTTATGTTTAAAATCCTAATCAAAACAGAATACCAGTTTGAGTTGCTTGAAAACCACCAATTTTTTTTATAGCTTTCTAATTTCTAAATAAAACAAATGATTTGTCTTGAATTTTTTAAGTGACACTGTGAAATATTTATACTCAATCTGTCCGTATTTTTAAAGTTAGATTCAGTTCAGCACTGTTTGGGTTTGTTTATATATGTGTATGTGTGTGTGTATGCGAGCGCGAACACACAAACACACACCTCTACCTTGATATAATGCTGTCCTCGGAAGCCAAAAAATCTTACCACATTATAGGTGAAACCGTGTTGTGTGTGTATGCGAGCGCACACACACCTCTACCTTGATATAATGCTGTCCTCGGAAGCTGAAAAATCTTACCACATCATAGGTGAAACCGTGTTGTGTGTATATGCGAACGCACACACACAAACACACACCTCTACCTCGATATAATGCTGTCCTCGGAAGCCAAAAAATCTTACCATGTTATAGGTGAAACCATGTTATATCGAACTTGCTTTGATCCACCTGAGTGTGTAGCCCCGCCCCTCCGGAGCACTGCTTTACCATGTTATATCCGAATTCGTGTTATATCAGGGTAGAGGGGTGTGTGTGTAAATAAATCAGTAAGATGAGGAAATGCAATCAACATAATCAAACTATAGCAATTAAATAAGAAAAACGGTTAGACTATGTCATTTGTTCCTATGAAAGTTCAGGATTGTTCTCTGTAATACATTTACTAGTGTACTGCCCTGTCCAATGTTTTATATGAGCCAAACAGTACAAGTTTGCACCTCTTCTCTTAGGAAATTTTATTTTCAGTTTTTAAATCTCACTAAGTATCCGGTTTGAACTGTACTGCCCAGATGCAGCAAGTCATATTTTCCCCAAAGTTAATCTTATCCTGTTTTCTGCCCATACACACAAAATATTAAGGCTGAGAAGTCAAGCACTCAAAAATTAGGAAATGCCAGAATTAAGGTAGTTTGGGCAACCTTAGTTCAGCCCCCTTCTGTGTATGCATTTTGATGAATTATTTTCCCCCAGGACTCCTGCATCATCCAGTGCACTGACTGGACAGTTCTCACCTAGTGCTCAGCTATTCAATTTTTTATTTTCTCCTCATTGTTTAATGTTTGGCTTTAGATCATATTTACTGCACACTATTCAAATCTTACTACTAAGATATACTTATTAATTTCCTCGTCGGCTTTTTTATGGTGCTTCATCAGTATAGTACCAGAGAGCTTTATAAATATTCATTTATCTTCACAACAGCCCATGTGAAGTGAGGGGATGGGATTATCCCCACTTTACTGATGGGGAGAGGAAGCACACAGAAATTACGGCAAATAGTATTCCACTAGTTTTGGGTGACCAATTTGAGATGCTTAGGACCTGATTTTTCAGAGTAATTGGCAATATATATAAGTTGGCAGCATTCAATTTTTATTGTTTTATAATTTTGACAGATGTGTGTTTTTTTAAGGCATTTTTTTCAGTTTTTACTGATTTACATTTTCATAGGGTCAAACAGTTATTTAATGACAGAAAATGCTGAGATTCAAAGAGTCAAAGTTTTATAATCATTAAAAACAAAAACTGTCACTATCACCTGTCCAATACACAAAGTAAATAGCCTTAAATCGAACTCTGAGTTCTCAAGAAGCATTTTTCTTACTTCTATTATTATTGATGGAAATATTTTTTTTGTCGGTTTCTGTGTATGGGGAAATTGACATTTACGGATAAAAACCTCATCCTTCCAAGCCTAACTATATAGCATTTTTGAGTTCAAAGGACAACTCCCATGAGCTACAGTTCCAGTCAGGGTAGATAATTTAACAAACAACAACAACAACAACAAAAAAACAGATTTTTTAATTTAAATCTTATTTAAATTTAATACGGATTGATTTTCTAAAAATTAAACCTATTTAAGATTTAATTTTAAATTGAGAACTAATGTTGTGCCCTAATCTTACTATAAGCTATTAAAATCTTTTAAAGGAAATACAAAAAATAATATTCAGCCGTATGTTTCCTGCCAGAGCTTTAAAGAAAGTCATATCACTCAACTGGTGTAAATCACTGGCTAGGCATCCGGAACCAGAGTTTGCTGAAGTAAACAACGAGCTTTTGATAGAAACAGCCTCTTCTGCAAGTGCAGAGAGAATATTTTCTTCATTTCAGTTTGTTCATTTAATGCTAGGGTGACCAGATGTCCCAATTTTATAGGGACGGTCCCGATTTTGGGGGCTTTTTCTTACATAGGCACCTATATACCCCCCCCCCCCCCACCACCTGATTTTTTACACTTGCTATCTGGTCACCGTAATTAATGCAGTTCAATGACTAATTCCTTCAAAGCTAAGAAACCAACTGGAAGTTGAACAAGACGGAAAGCTTCTTTTCCTCTTCCAATCTATGAATTAAAATCCAAGTGGAAGAGGATGGGAACTATTAGTTCTAAAATCTGGAAAAACACAGGGACCAGAAAAAAAAGCAGTTCAATTCACTAACTACAGATACTTTACTTAATAAATCAGTTAGTTTAAAATGTAAAACATGGTTTGATGAACTTTTGGATAATCATGTTTCCCCCCTATGTATCCAGCACATTTAAGGTAGTTTTACCGAATTTAAAAAAATTTAAATGTTATTTTTGTGCATTTTTAATTGAATATGAATTTTCATCCACAAAGAGCTTGACACAAATTACAAGTAAAAAGTTAATCTAGCAAACAACACATCATTCATCATTTCTAACAACGTTAAAAATCTGATAAAGGTTAATTAAGTCACATGATTGCTTAAATAAATGTGTATAGCTACAGCAACTCCTCCTGCCTGGCAAAAAGCAGCACCGAATTTAGTGTGAAGTCTATGCAGGATTGTAAATCAATATGTTGTAAATCAAGAACTGACTTACAACTAAAAAGTACTAATGATTTAGATTAAGGTTTCTTTCTGGGTGATTTAAATCATTATTAAAATCAGTGACTTAAATCAATCCACCCTGGTTGCAGCTATGAGGGCTCAGCACTTCTGCAAATCAGACACCAGGATCTCAAGTCAGGCACCCAGAAATAAGGAACACACAATTCATAGACTGCATATGACAAGTTTAGTTTTGGCAATTTGCCCAGCATCACACAGGAACTCTGGGACAGAGGCAGGGATCGAATCCAATAATCCAAGGCAGCATTCAACTGCTTTAACCAGGACACCCTCCTTTCTTTTCCTATGATCCCCTGCCTCATTCACTTTACATCTGCCAACTTCTGCAACAAATTAAGCAGATCATCTCCTTCAGTATACAACCCTGAGCAGGTCTATGCTGTGCACTAAACGAGGTAGGGGTCCTGTGGAAAAACACAGTATGTGATCATGCAATAAAAACTATCAAAATGCACAGACATAAGGGAGTTGAATTAAGGTTGTACAGACAAACAATTCTGGCATTTCCTAACTTTGGAGCACTTAACTTTGCAATCTTAATAATGTCCTTTTAAGGTTATCTGTGTATACACAATTCCCTAGATTTTTAAAAAAGAAAACTGAAAATCCACCACACCCCACAGGAATTCCATGCTGTGGCAGGGTCACCCACATTGATTACCAGCAGAGTTGGAGTATTTAGATCAGCTGTACAGACCTCTACTACTTGAGCAAATGGAGTAAATGAGAGGATGGCAACCTACTACTGCGATGTGGACCAGCACTACAGGTGGATGAGAAAAACTTTGCCCTCGAGTTTCACAGATATTTGCTGACAGGTGAGGAATGATAAGTCAGAGATCTTGGATTCCAGTCCAGGCTCTGGAAGGGAACATTCTTCAGTAGGTACAGACTCTTCCGCCTGTTCCCCTAAAGCGACTCCTTCAACACTGTCCTCTCCAACCAGTCCTTTTCCCACCCAAGCTCCTCGTCTCCTCACCTATCAAGTGCCAGTGTCCACTCTTCAGGCTTCTCATCAGTCTCAGTCTTGTTGCCCAGCCAGACCAAGTTTCCCTCCACCCCCATCTGGCTCCACATCTGATGCTGTCTCCATCCTCCACCTTAGCCTCCAATCACTTTCCCTCTTCTACTACCCATGTTCCCCATCCCCACTGGATCTCAGTCTCAATCTTCTCATCAAGTTTTAGTGCCCCCTCCCCCAATCCAACTCACTATCCCAATCTCTTTGCCCAGACAGTGCCAGTTCTCCCCTCAGATCTGTCTCCCCATCTCCATTTCCTCCTTTCCCCCAGGTTCCTCATCCAATGCTAAGCTCTCACATTGCAACAGCTCAGAGTAATACTTTCTTTTATCTGCAGCTGGCTAGGAGACTCCCTCCCATACTGGTGGATGAAGACCTGGCCTCACTTATTTATGCCTTTGTCATCCCTCAACCAGATTATAGCAATGTGACATACTATGCATGAAACCGTCAGCATCTGGGAAGCTCCAACAAGTATAAAATGCCACAGTGCATCTCCTCAGCTACCATGAGCACAACACACCCGTTCTCCCTCTCTACATTAGCTTCCCATAGAACTTCGAATCAAATTCAAGGTCTTGGTCCTCATCTCTAAATCACTGTCCAGAATACCGAGAAGACCAGCCCCCAAGAACCTAAAACTCCAGAACAAAGAGCATGGTCGAAAACTTCACTCCTCTGGCACATTGGAACTCTCAACAATAAGACTGTGCGCAACTTTAAGTAAGTATGTTCTCTAATAGAACAGCAATGTAACAACAAAACAATGTTAACTGGGATGACGTTAAGTGAGGAGTTACTGCATGGTGCTGAACATGGTATAAAACCTGTATAAAATAGAATCCAAACTCCGTTCCCCACCCCTATATTTTCCTCCCAGCCCCAGTCGCCTTATCCAGCTATTCAGAGTCCCCTCACAGCTCCCAGTTCCCTTGCTTAGCCAGTATTAGTCTTCCCGACTACCCTAAATCCCAGTCGTAATCCCCCACTCATCATAATCTACTCCCTCTGATCCCTTTCTGCATTTGAATCAGGCAGTTTCCTCCCCCATGTTGCCTTGTCCCATTAGGGAAGTCATGAAGACCACAGGAGAGAGTGTCCCAGCTCTCAGCTGAGGTGCCCAGATTTAGCAAGGTACATACCTGCAACTACAAAGAAAACGCTGCTCAGCCCTGCTAGGAAGCCTCTGAGTATGTACAAACTGATTTTTCAAAGGCTTATAACTTGGCCACATTTGGGCAGATTTTCACGGGAATGGTAAAAGGCACAACCCTGCCAAGTCCTTGCTCCAAAGCATGGTGGTACTAGAGCTGTTCAAAGGAAAATCTGCCAAAATTTAATATGGGGAAAACCATGTAGTCTCTCCTAGCCTTATTCTTGGGAATAGATAAACCATTCTGGCTGGAATTTAGAAAAAAAAATATTATATATATATATATATATAATCAACCAAAAGCAGACATCCAGCAAGGAAAATTGCATCCCAGCTGGTTAAAGACTGACAAAAATTATAGGCAACTGAAAACAGAGCCTTATAATGGGAAGAATCAGGCAACCTAAATAGTAGGTGGTGCTACACTCATGTTTCTAAGTCCCTTTGCATTATTTCTCTGCCCTTGGTGCTCACAATGCTCTCTAAATTAATACTTTAAGTTCAGTTAGTGCTCCCAAATCATTAATAAAATTAAAGCTAGCTCTAATCCCAATACTTGTAGTACCCTGTTAAGGCATCTGCTCCCAATTTGATATTTTACCATTTATTATTATGCTTTGTTTATGGTCCTTCAGCCAATGTTCAGTCCATGTAACAGTAATCACTTACAAGCCTAGTTGCAAAATGAATTAACGTAAGATTTCATGACAATTACAAATTGTACTAAATACAAACATATTATATATTTCACTTTCCTTTCACTCACTCACTTTGAAATGCTGCCTAAAACAACTGAGTTTGTTAGGTAATTTGTTCATAAATTGGTGCTGCTTATTAATTATATTTTTGTAATCCTCTAGATATTTAGTGTTTTCTTAATATTTGTTCCTTTTTTTAAAAACATAAAACATTTGGGACAGCAATGGTTAGAAATTTTGATTAACACGAGTATTCCATTTCTTTTCTCCAGTTGTCCATAACCTCTATGGTAGTCAAAGACTATTCAAAAGCACTGTCAGTCATACAAGAAGTTTGTTAGGTAATTCTTCTAATGCCCTCACATGTTTTCCCATCCAGCTGATGTGTACATTTAAATGTCACATACAGTCTCTTAAATCAGTTGCTCCTTATAAAAACGTTTACTTTCTAATCAACCCAATCTATGTTATGATTCTTGTTCAATCTGTTTTAACAAGTACAATCGCTCAGTCAAATGAATCCATTTTATTCCTTCATTAAAACGGTTCTCTCTCTCTAGTATTCGTCACCTTAATTTGTTTCTAAGAGTCCTCCTCATTCCCTTTAGCCCCTGGTTAGCATCTTTTCATTCTATTAAGGTTTTCCTGTATCTTCTGTATAAGCTACAGATGACTATATTCTTGTTGTGTGATACTACTTCATATCGTACTCTACTCATCTCCTATTTTTTCAAGATTTGCATTCCTGTAATTTGTTTTCTAATAATCCTGTATGCTGCACACTCAGACTGTCTCAGATTGCTTTGTTTCCAAACAAATTCCGTGGCCAGATACAAGTGAAAGACCTGTCACTGCAAGATCTTACCTAGTCCTTGAAAGTAGTTACCAAATATCTGATGCCTCCATTGCTCCAGATATTCGCCCAACGGAATGAGAAATCATACAAAGGGCTTTCTAGATCTGGATTACTGAGACAATACAGATCAGGAGTCCTCACTACCTCTCAGAGCTTCTCATGTTGTTCTAACATAGGATTACAGATGGCAAGCTGGGAGTTCAATAGCCAAACAAGTAGATCCCCATCCATGCTGAGCCAGAGCCCAACCTAAGTGTAGAAAAGGAATATCTGCCTCAAATAAATAAGCAAACCATTCCAGACATTTTAGCTGGTGTGCTGGAGGCAGCACAGTCACCCAAGATGAGCATGCCCAGATCTAGCATCCCTCACCCCCCTCCTGTGCCCCAATCGCCTGCCCCCAAACTTCTGTGCCTCGCACTCCCTCCTGCACCCCAACCGCCAGCCCTGAGCCCCCCTCCCACACAAAAACTCTCTCCCTGTCAACCAGAAATTTTTACTTATCGGCGTCTAGCATTCCCCAACATGCTGGATACCAAAGCTTTTACTGTGTATAAAAGCTCTTCCTCATAGGAAGATGAACAATCTGGCCAATAACAATGAGGAAGTCAAATCAGAGGAAGACATTAAACCTGACTAGCCAAAGAAAATTGATAGGGGACACCTTATTCTAGGGAGGAAGTCTCCATGTTTCCAGAGATATTTCTCCAAACGTGTCACCTGTGGAAGTGAGCAGTTTCCAGTTACACCAGCACTTACGCTGTTTCAACTTGTCAAAGATCCCAGATGAGCAAGCAAAGGGAAGAGATGTTCTTTATTACCTGAACAGATCCATACCTCTTATATCTGTTCTATGCTAGCCCACTCCCACTACCAGTACTATAGGAAGCACGAAATGGCCAATATAATGACCGGGCTGCAAAAAAAATGCTTTTCCTCATGACCCTTCGAACACCATGCCTTCAGTAAGTTCTGCAGTTCCTAACAGACTTCATATTAGTCCTGGGAAGCCTGGGTAAAGTTACTTACAGTGGGAACAGAGAGACAGCTCTGCTGTGAAGTATTCTCTGATGATTGCATGACTGCTGTCAGGGAATCCTCACAGGCTTTCAGAAAGACTACAGAACTGCCTGATAGCTGGAAGAAAGTAACCAGTCATACAACAAAGTTCATAGGGACTTTGTTCTGTGAGTCAAAAATCAGAAGAGAGGTAAAAACCTTTTCAGAAGTACAGTCACTGACTACCTTGCCAAAGTAGCAGCACCAATATGTCCAGTGCCACCATGAAATCAATATGCTTCAGGTTAGCCTAGTTTCTAAACGGAGTTTCCAGAAGCGAGGAATCTGTCAGTCAGATCTGTTTCCTCATCAAAATCTCTCAAACCAGGATTCCCTGTCTTTTTGGGATATCACTGTGTTGCTCAACTATTTAATCTTAATTCCTCTTGCAATTTAAGTGGTTTAACAGCAAAATCAGCATGTCTTCTGGTTTCCAATGCCCAGCAAGATTATCAGAAGTGACTCCTGAAAAAGGATAAGGAATAAGGAAAAACCTAAAGGCTGTGAATTTTCCTAATTCACAGTAACCTTATAACAGATTAGCACGAAGCAAGAACATATACCCCCTCCTGTCTCAAAATGCACATTGGCAAATACAGAGCTTTAACACTTGGTATGGACACCTCTTCTAACAGCTGAAGGCTTCTGAAAACCACTCCGACACCATCAGTTTTGAACTGAATCACATGAAAAATGCAGGCTTAATTGTTGTTACATCTGGGCTGTGATGGAGGGCCCCATAACAATAGAAGACGAGTCAAGCAATAATTTGTGTTTCATGGCAGCTGAATAAAGGAAATTTAGTAAAGACCACACTAACTCCCTCCACTGTGTTTGGCAGAAAAGGAAAGTAAGCATATGCACCAAGAAGAGCAGTAATATAGCTGGGTTAGCCATTTGCAAGTCAGCTATTTAATTAAAGGGTCTTTGTATTTTCAACAGCCCATCTCTTAAAAAACAGAGATGGTTCAAAACTCTATTGTATGCAGTATGTAGGAAAAATTGGTTTGAAAATTAGGAGTGGCTGCTCCAGATGCAGAGAAAGGGTATGTGCTTGAAGAGTTCACTGAGTGAAAATGACTATGGCTGATTGACTAGGGGATGTCAGAATATCCAAGAGCTTTTTAGGCCTACTCGATACCTAAAACTTAGGTAAATCTAGCTATATCGCTAAGCGGTTTGAAAAATTCACACCCGAGACACAGTTAAGCCAATCTCAGACAATGGAAGAATTCTTCTTTCAACATAGTTACTGCCTCTCAAAGGGGTGGAAAACCCTTTCCATTCCTGTAGCAAGTGTCCATACTATAGCAGTATAATCCAACTGTATACCTATAATCCAACAGTATCACCATTGAGCTTGTAGAGCAGACGAACCTGTAACCAAAGCTATGGGCTGCTCTACACTAGAGACCTTAAGTCCACCTAGCTACACCACTCAGTGGTGTGAAAAATTCTTCTGTTAATCTACCTGGCATCTTTGTGAGGTAGATTACCTACACCAATGGGAGAACCCCTTCCATCAGTACAGGTAATTTCACACAGACATCCCCAAAGACAAGAAAAACCCATAACTTCTAAAGAGAGGCAACAAAGGGTAAATGGCTTCTGGAAAGCACATCCCTCTCTCAGGCTGTCTACACACTACATAACTTTTAGCGACAGGGGGCTTTTTTAAGCACCTGTGAACGAAAAAAATTGTGTCGTTCAACTAGCAATGTAGGCAAGCCCTCAGAGTCAGTCAATGGGCATGGGCAGAGATTTACACTTTCAGCAAGCAGTACTGCCCTCAGGTTGCAGAAGGCAAACACAAAGAGAGAAGCCAAAAATACAAAGATGAGAGCTAGTTATGGTGTTTGCCACAAGGACCCACACAGTCAAAGCCATTTGCTTCTACTATAGCTAGAGGTTGTGACAGCCACAGTTTCTGTAGCCTGTTGGTCACAAGAAAAAGTCTTCAACATAAGATAATGGAAGGTCTCAGATGCAAGAAGTACAATTTGGCAGCTGGGAGGCTCAGGTACTAGGTACCTAAAGATTACCTTCCACAAGTGAGAAGTGTGGCTTTATACCTTGTTAAAAGCAGAATACCTTGTAAGGACAGATACATCTCTTTCAGTAAATTAGAATTTAACCCCCTCTCACCCTGGAAAAAAAAATTATATGTATATACACACTGTAGTCACCCAATCCTATTTGTCTAGAAAAGGTAGTTAATTTTTCTCCCCTCCTTGAACATAGATCAAATCCTTAAAAGACTCAGTCCCAGTTCAGAAGCTGAAACAACTCAGAGCAGCTTTTTCCTATTAATGCCCCAGATATCACCTCTGAGGATTTCTTCACCCAGTGGTTCCCAATATGTTTTTTTTCTTCTCAAGTACTGGCATATTAAAAATGCACATATTAAGTGAAGTATTTTCAGCTTTATATTTGACCTGCTTTGTTTAGATAACAGCACATGTTTTATAGGTGGGGCAGCAACAACCCTTATATTAACATTGTCTAATACTTTCCATTACACATTTGATTTTTTTTAAAAAAAGCTCTAGTAACTCAATGATTTGCAGTAAGACTTGGAATTCTGGCAAGGGGGCAGACCTGACGTAAGTGAGGTGCCTTTTGCTGTTCCCATGAAAATCCATTTGGATTTGGCGCAGTTAAAAGATCTGAAATAGTCCTGTTCCATCTGTGTTTTGCTCAGTACAACTTGCTAAAAGCCTGCTATCAAAATTCTTTAACATTCCATTAGCAATGCTCATGCATCAACTCACCATTTCCTTTCAGCATGCCACACAGACCTGTAACTCCTGACAAGACACACAAAATGTATCCTCCTATTTCTCCTCCCTATATTTGAACACCCAACTGCCTAGGGGGGAGTGTGACCTGGGTTGGGAGCCAGGAAGCCATGAGTTTTAGATTTCCTCTAAAATTGCTGTTAATAATTGGTGCCCTTCACAATTATTACTGAGCAAGGCCTCATGCTCCACTGTCAGGTTACACAAGGAGGAAACAGAACTCTGATCTTTGATATAGCTGACCCAAGTCTCACTCACTTCACTATATGGACTTTCAGAAAGAGTCAGTCAAATTTATGTTTTTGGCTATGCTGTTTAAAATGGGGCTACTAATACATATGCAATAGTTAAATGTCAAGTGAGTGGAGTTAATTTTTGATCTAAAGAGACAGATGAATACATATATAAAAATAATTCTTATATTCCCATCAAAACAGAATTACCTGTTCTTAAAATCAAAGATTCAGTTTTATCAAGAAATAGTCCATAGTTTGGCATATTCACTAGTCTGACACACTAACACATTCAAAACCAAACCTGCAAACTAAAATCAGAGGGTATAACAGCATTCGAAAACATATGCATGGCTCACTCTTTTACATGTTAGTTTTAAGCATTAAGTTATTCTTTTTATTTTTTTAAATCAAACTTTAACCCAAAGCATTTTTAGAAGATCAAGATAGTAAGGCTATTACTGGAAAAGCAAATTCAACTGTCTCTTCACTGCAGGAACTGCTATGCTGTATATCTTGAACCGGATACATAAATTTAAAAATAACCATTATTAAAGTTTCTTTAAATTAAGAATCCAAGTTAAAAATACAGGTTGTGATAGTGTATTGTGAAAACTGAAGAACAGTGTGGTTGTTCTAGCTCCAGGCTGTCAGGAATGTGATGTGGCTACACCTTCTCACCAACAAAGGTCATCTCATAAACTATAATCCATGGGGCAACAGAGAGAAGCAGTAATCCAAAAAGCAAATTTCTGACTGCAACTTCTTTTCATATAGCCTGCAACAGTAAAAGTCTTGTATACCCTTTTGCCAATACTGTCTGTTTATGAAGAGGCTGTTGTCAGACTAATTCTGTTTAAGCCACTTCATAGAAACGCAGTATTAGAAGACTGTCCAAATTCACATTAGTATTTTAATAACAGCTGAAAACAGTTCTCTTTGTTATAAATATCAAATATAAAAAGGGAATCAGTATCACAAGTACAAGCTCAGACCAAAAAAAGGATTAATTAATTTGATAGTACTAAAAGGTGCCAGGCACTTTACAAAAAGAAATTGTCTCTGTCCTAAAGAGTTTACAATCTAATTTTAAATGAGGCATGAGTGACAGAAGAGAGAAGGAAAAGACACTTTCAGCAATAAGACAGTAACAATAGCTAGGCTGAATGATCATGCAAACTGTTTTCATGAGCTAAGTAGAGATCGGCCTGATTAACAACTGAATAGAAAAAAAACATGGAAAATCTAAGTTACCCGCTACAAATGGCATGTGTTTGGGGCACACCCTTCACTACCACAGTCACTACCGAACCCTGGTGGAAGTAATCTCTTTTGGGTGACACAAAAATCAGTGTCGTGGGTTATTACTGTCCCTACAGGACATCTTGCAAGAGTAGGGATTTTAACCTTGGCACCATAACCAAATTCATGCTACCTCTTTCTGCCTAAACAAAATGTCACCCAATGCGTCAACTGGCTGTATAATATATTCATCTTTTCCTGTCTGATCTATTGTGCAGTGTTGCTGCACTGTACTAAACAACTTCCACATTCCTTTCAAAGGAGACTGCATTTTGATGATGGATGAAGTGACTATATGTTCACTAATTAAGTTTTTAGAGGCCCCTGGGATTCTTTGATATCTATAACTACAAAAAGGGAACTTTTCTTACTACTAACTTCTTCTCTGAGTTCAGGATTGTACTGGCACAGAACAGAAAAATAGTTCCTCCTCACATGCACATTAGGACAGAGAGGAACCAGTGAAAAGCTCATTTTACAGCACTTTCTTTAGCTTAGCACCACTCACTTGTCCTACTTTCTCCTCACTCAGTACTTCCATAGCAGGAAAAACAAATTGATTTTGATTAGAAGCCCGTATAAAAACCTCACATTTTCACAGATTCTTTTATAGATTCCTAACTAAACAACAGAGATGAGTGTACGCCAGAGGAATCTAGAACACAAAAAAATTGGTGGTAAGAAAATTCTCCTTTATGGGGCCTGGCTCAATTAGCACAGAACTATTTAACATGTCATAGGTATACAAATTCCCTAAAATGACATTTTCTCAGGCAAAAATTTTAACAGGAAGACACCTATTGCTTGGAGACCCAAACAAGCCAAGGTTTACTGAGAACAGCCTGGTAGATTACTGCATGAAAGATATCTCCAAAGATGGAATTACCAGCTCTATTGTCAGATTTACACTTGCAAAGAGCACAACAACAGCCCTGTACAAATTTCCCTACTGTAATCTTACTGCTCTCTGCTTTGAAGGTTGCTGCAGCTCAAGAAGAGCGAACAAAGATGATGAAAGTTTGTAGGCCTCTGACATGCAAGAACAAATCCATCTTACTTACTAATAAATTCATCTGTACTTTGGCCTTCAAAGACGGCCAATTTATACATCATTTTGCCCTTTTGCTTCCTTCTGTCATCTGCACTCATGCTGAGTCCAAAAAATGAAATCATGAGACAAAAATAACCTAGGCCTGTAAGGAAAAAGTTTCCCTAAAGGAATGAGACTGCAGTATTCCAGTGAGGCAGGAGAAAACAAGGAGAGCAGAGTAGAGTCTAAACTGGACTCCAAATGACAGCTTCCCATTGTCTGTTAATCCTACTTAAGCTACATATAACAAGCATCTTCACATCAACACTGTAAAACAAAGTTACATTTATTCTGTTCTGAGAGGGTTCACATTAATACTCCAAAAAGCAATGGTATTTATGTGTTTGTTAAATAAAGGGCTTGTACAGAGAACAAATAGCATTTACAACTCCTTGCTGAAAGGCTACTATCTATAAATGCACTTTTTAAGTAAAACTTCCACTTGCAGATACTGAATTAATATTTGCTTTAAGAATGGGACTGCAGAGAAGTAGCTGCCCTGTGCATGTGTACATACCTTTGTCTTTCTTGAAGTCCAAAGCATCTTCCTTATCTGTCACTATTTCCTTCATGTTGATAATGCTTTGATGGTTAAGCTGTCGAAGAATCTTAATCTCCCGAATAGCTGTAATTGGAAAACCTTCCTTTTCATTATCCAGTCGTACTTTCTTTAGCGCTACCATTTCTCCTATGAGAAGGTTTAAATATAAAAACATGAAGGATAGCACTCAAACAAATGAAATTCAGATTTTTTGTCACTCAATACAGTCTTTTTGAATTACAATATTTAAAAAAAAAGATGTCACTCATTCATGTTCCAGTATGTGCACCTGCACTTAAAATAAAATAAAAAAGTAAATTCAGATCCATGTTAAGAACACACTCACAACTCAGACACCAAATCTTTTGCAGAAGTGAAACTATAAGACAACTTTCTCACAACTACTAAATAGCCTTCTTCCGTCTTTCTCATCTGCAATTGAATCTGCCTCCTTGGGTTTCCAATCACTAAGCACACACCCAAGAATGAGAGAGTCAACAGCATCTCTACATTTAAAGGCCTATGCATGCTGCAGATTTCACATTACGGGACACCTGAGGTCAGAAATAGAGGAAGTTTCTTTCTTGCATCTTTTTTCCTTTTGATAAGCAATACATCTAGCACATTTGTAATATAGCAAAGAATACTAATGTAAAGTGAGATCAAACAAGAAAATAAAAAAGCATACATCAGGAAACTTAATCCCAAAATAAGGCTTATTATAAGGTGCTGACCAAAATGTCCTTTGATACCCCATGGTTGGTGTTCCGAGAAAGCCAAAAAATAAACAGATAGGCAGTTACAAGTTTTGCAACATTTCAACTTATAATTAAACTATGGTGCCATAAATGAGAATTATCTGACCACTATAGGAAAAGCAACCTTAGAGATCACATTTCAGATCAGGAGGCCCTCCTCCTTTATATTATTTCAGGTAGTAGCTATGAAGGTGCAAGAAGGAGAAACTGAAAAGTTCCAGAATATACTCTTTGTTCAACAGCTTCTTTCATCAATAGTTCCTACAAGCATTACTGCTGTGCCTCTCTCTTTTCTTTCTCGCTTTAACTGTCTTCAAAGCATGGAAGCTGAAATAGGAAATTGGTCAAAAAATACCTGCACCCCATGCTTCTAGTAACTGCGGGTTATTGCATGATTTTAAACAGTATAGAGAAATTCCTACTACTATGGAGAAGTACCAGGATCAAAACACAACACAATTCTGAAGAATTTTCCAAGGTGAGAAGGGCAGAAAAGCATAAGCATTTTACAAAAAATACCATATTTAAATCCATGTAATACTGCAATTCTGTAGTTAACAGTACTCATTCATTATATATTTTTACATCTTACCCGTATCCTTATCCCTGGCTTTGTAAACTTGCCCATAAGTGCCTTCTCCAATAATGCCAATTATATCAAATTTATCCACGCAGCGTTTTCCCCAGTCAATGTCTTTTTCCTTTGTTTCACCATGGCGTGGTCCACATATTCTGTTAAACAAAAATTAGCTCTAAAAATACATCCATAAAAAAATCAAAATGTTCAGAAACAAGTTATCTGTAAAAAGTAACCTTTTTCATATTACTAACGTCTTAGAAAAATAGATCTGAGAGAACTGAATGAATTCAACTTTCAACATTTATGTTCTTTTAATTTCTCTCAGCTTGGACAAAGAAAACAGACTAGTTAGATGACAAATGAAACTGAAACTCTTTCTAGTCAATCGCTTTGCATTTCTCCTGCCTTAGCACAAAACTGCATTATTCGCATTGAAAACACCACAAAGGAATGTTTGTTTGTTTAAAAATGGTCTCCACTGAAATTTATAAAAAAAGCAAAATTATTTTGTCTCAGGAAAGAGACATTTTGAGTCACATTTTACCGTAACAGTTTCTGCATCTGTCCATCCAAAATAAGAGAGACACACTTCACTAATCTATTAAAAGATGCCTACCCAGTGGTTAGTACATTTAACTATCATATGAGATATCTCATTCAGTATCTACCTTCTTCGAAGTGTTACAAATGCAGCAACCTCATTGGTAAAGGATTAATGGGTGCAAAGAAAGGAACAGCAGCTAGCCTTACATATTAATCACTTTCTGGACAGTTTACACAACAATGAATTTCAAGGGGAAGTTTTTAATGTGGTGCTTTAAGGGAGGGTATACAAGCAAGAGGATATAAAACCAAGTAACTGTCTTAAACATGGGTTGAGTGGGCACTTTCAGTTCTGCATCTAAAGAGGACCTTCACAGTTACTCATCAACAAGCCTATTCCAAACCACCTTCTTTTTGTCTGCAGTTTCTGCTCATTTGGTCCCTCATTACTGCACATAGAACGGCAGAAGGATGAGGGACCAAAGGATGAGGATAAATAAGTGAATAGGGTTGAGAGAAACTTAGTGGAAATGAGACAAATAGGGAAATGGTGGGCAGTACAAAATTCCAACTTCTCAAATGGTGCCAGTGCACCTAGGGACTGCCTTGCCTGTCTAGAAGACCTTCAGAAATAAAACATTGAGTCATTTAATGGTTAAAAAACAGGCTTAAATAGCACAAAGTAGAAGTAAATCGACGCATCTTGATTCAAGATTTGCTGCAGGCATTAATCTATTTCCAGTACATCCTATGTTGAATAGTTATAAAAACGACAGGGAAATTATATATATTTCAAATTTTTATATTTTGAAGAAACGTGTGTATCACTTTGTCTTACATGCAGTTCCTTTAAAAAAAAAAAAGTAAGTAGTAAACATACTTAGGCCTCCTTTTGCTGTGTGACTGAACTGCTGGTTTCTTTTCTTCAGGACTTTTGGATAAATCATCTCCTCCAGGCAACTCTGGTGGGAGTGGCAAGTCTGCAAGCAGATGTCGGAGTTTCTTCTCCACTTCCTTTTTAACTGCCTTCACTGAAAGATTCCCTCGCAAACTATAAAGATGAACAGAATCAGCTAAAACAGACTAAAATTCTTTTCCGTTTCATGACTAGAAACCTAATGGGGGTGAGACCTCAGTGGAATTCACCACCAGTGACTATTTCATAGAGTCTGCTTTTGCAGCAGTCTCTGCTTTTACAGCCCGGAGGACATTTATTTACGTTTTACATGTGACTACTGAGCAGAGTGATCTAAGAACTATCGAAAAAAGAACAGGAGTACTTGTGGCACCTTAGAGACTAACAAATTTATTTGAGCATAAGCTTTCGTGGGCTTTTTGTGCATCCGATGAAGTGGGCTGTAGCCCACGAAAGCTTATGCTCAAATAAATTTGTTAGTCTCTAAGGTGCCACAAGTATTCCTGTTCTTTTTGCAGAGAGAGACTAACCCGGCTGCTACTCTGAAACCTGTCAAGAACTACAGAGCTGACTGCTGAGTTGCTGCAGAAGCTGTGAACTAAGATGAAGAATACCTTTAGCTTTTTCCTGGTGAATGTTAAAGTTAGTCATGACAGCATGTATCAGAGGCCAGGACAGGTAGTCAGGAAACCTGGATTGACCCCTGGTCTAAACAGGGCTGGGGGTGAAGGTGTCAACCTCAGATATGCAACTTAAGTCAGCATATCTTAGGCTGACTTACCTGGCCGTGAGGACAGCAGCAAGTCGACCGCTGCTGCTCCCCCATCGACTCTGCTTCTGCCTCTTGCAAGCTCGAGTTCCAGAGTCGACGGGGAGCGTGTTTGGGGATCAAATTATCTGCGTCTAGATGAGATGCGAAAAATCAATCCCTGACAGATCGATCTCTACCCACCGATCTGATGGGTAGTGAAGACCTGTCCTATGTCTCTGTAACACACTTCACGTGTGAGCTCATGCAATTCAATGAGCCTGGCCTTTTACTATTTTCCCATCTGTGAAGAGAGGATAATACTTACTCATCTTACAACAGTATTCTGAAAGGCGCAGTTAGAAGAGCAAAATTTCTTTTTTTCTTTAAATTCCATTAAAAAAAATCTGATGCACAAGCAGCATATAAGCACATACACGGAGGCAGAGAATCTAACTCCATGTCCCACATTGCCTCACACATCTTGTTGCTCCATATGACTGTCACCGTCTGGCTCTCTGCTATTCACTAGCCTATTTTAAAAAAAATAAGCTCTCTAAAAACACAGTACTATGGCGACTTTTTCCACTGTTACAGTGGACCTTTTCAGTAACTATATTATTATTTCATTGGCAAAACTGGTCTATAAATAATCATTCTGACATTGATTTAAAACTGATTTTGTCTGGAGGCCTCACCATTCTTCAAAGTTTTCGAACTGCACAGATAGCAATTTGAACCCAAAATTGGTCTACTAAAATAATATGAAAAGTCTAATATAGAACTTTCAATCATATTCCCTCTCATTCACTTATGTCTTTTCATACTCCACCTTACTGTGTCCCTTCTGCTACTTTGCTTCATTTGCTTCTAAATCTAGAAGGATGTAATACTTATCCTGAGAATGTTACTGGACCAAAATAGTCTGTTCACCCATCCCCCTGTCAGTACCATAGTAGTTTGCTGTTTTTAGAAAAATGATTTTAATTTTGAAATGAAATGCATTGCCTTATTTTATGGAAAGTGAAAACATAACACTGGAAAGAAGGTTTCTAGCCAGCAAAGGCATCGGGCTTTGGAATTGCCTCCCAATAATAGCAGTGGTTTTAAAATTGAGCTTGATAAGTTCATGAAACTGATTGTATGATGTGGTTGCTGGCAACAGCAGGAGGCTGGACTTTCCCTTCCAATATTCTTCCAAAATATTATATAATGTTCATGTGCTACATAAAAAATAAGCTACTTGTATAATTTAATTCTACCATTCCTTTAGAGTATTAGTTACCATTTGAGCCACCAGAATACCATTTATTTATTTTTAAAAAGATTACCTGCCTATCTGAATGTGTTACAAGTAGACAGTGGGTAACATCTCAGATTACTGTAAATGAAAGACTAAGGGCATGGCTACACTTACATTTTTGCAGCGCCGGTAGTTACAGCTGTGGTCGTACAGCTGTGTAGGGCCAGCGCTGCAGTGTATCCACACTGACAGCGACCAGCGCTGCAGTGTGGCCACATTTGCAGCATTTGCAGCGCTTTTGGGAGTGGTGCATTGTGGGCAGCTATCCCAGCGTTCAAGTGGTTGCAACGTGTTTTTCAAAAGAAGGGGCTGGGTGGATGTGACAGGGAGCTTGCATGAGACAGAGAGTGGATTTTTGGAGCAGACACTGGTGACAGCTTCCCTCGCTGCAAGTTCAAAAGAGGGGGTGGTGGACGTGACAGGGCAGCCTCGGAGACAGAGATGGGTGGATTTTTGCGAGCAGACACGTTGTGACAGCTCCCTGCCTTGCAAATTCCTGGCTATTTCCCCACCCTCTCCAATCACCTTAAATGTAAAAAGGCTTCAGACTAACATAAGCACTTCTCACGACAGATCCCTCCCTCCCCCGCCCCGCCATGCTGTTGTCTCCTCAAGAACAGTTCAACAATCCAAGCCTCGGCTACTGATGCAGTAAAGAGCACGTGTTTGTTTTTAGATAAGTAGCTCCCGCGGGAGTACCGTCCGCGTTTGTGTAATACAGGATTGTGGGATAACTCCTAATACCCTGGAGGCCAGTAACAGCGCTGGGTGAGTGCCACAACGATGACACGCTCATCAGAGCGCTGATCGCACATACCCGTAGCAGACCAGGTGTACAGCCAGCGCTGCAGGAAGGGACTTGCAGCGCTGGCTGAGCTCTGTAAGTGTGGACACCTGGTAAGTTGCAGCGCTGTAACCCCCTCACCAGCGCTGCAACTTGCAAGCGTAGCCAAGCCCTAAGGAAAACTCTCCACACTCCCCGTTTTACTGTATATATTAGACAGCATTTTTTATATAGTCAATTTCCCCCCTTTGTCTTTCACACAACAGGGAAGAGAACATGTTTAAATAGAAAAATGTTACTATAAAAGCCACAACATTACTAAAGGGAGCCAAAGCTTTTTTCAAAAGCAGAATCTTTTAATTTTGAATTGACAGTGTCCTTTAAAATATTTGGACTTGAATTCCTCTTAGACTATAGACGTAGAAGTCCAGGTATTTTTCCTTTGAGTTTCAATAAGATCTCCAATCATCTTGTCACAATGTGATATAATCATTTCTAGATTGGTAACGTAGTCCAAAAGGTACAATATTTGCCTATCTACTAGAATGCTAATTTACATAGATAAAATCAATTGGTAGAACTAGTTTCTAAAATCCAGTTTGTAATATATTGTGTACGCATGACTCTCCCTAATTTTCAGATTGGTAACTCAACTATTTCTGAATAAAAATATAATCTGAAGTTAAACTGGCTAGGATATATTACAATGCATATTTAGCATTCTATTTCAGGCAGAAGCTGTTTATCAGCTGGGATCAGGAAGCAATTTCTTCTTTCATACCTCAATAAATAAATGCTGCTCAACTGACCACGCCCTTTAGGGGTTAATTTTTTGCCCTTTTCTCTGCTCTAGACCAGATAATTTACAGTAGATATTTGTGACCAGAGTCTTGTTCTCATGAAAACAAAAGGTAGTTTTGTCACTATCTTCAAAGAGAGTATGACTGAGCCATACATTCCCATGTTCACTACACAAATCCATCATTTTTGGAGGAATGGATTGAATTCTGCTGGCACTTTGAGGAAAAGAAGCAATTTCTTTCCTACAACACAGGAAATTTATCAGATATTTCAATCGTATTTCTTTCACAATCTTTGTACTTTAACATATATTACACCCTGTGATTTTTATATTTATCCATCCATTTAAGCCTGAATTCCTAGCAACTTTTATTTACAGGTAAGACACACATGGGCTGCTACTACACAGTTTAAAATGATAAAGGAAAGCAGACCAAACAAGTGTAAACACTTCTAAATTTGAAAGATTACAATGCTACATAAAGTTTCGTGCTTCTCTCTAGTGGAGGGGTGGACAAACTTTTTGGCCTGAGGGCCACATCTGGGTGGGGAAACTGTACGCAGGGCCATAAATGTAGGACAGGGGTAGGGTGTTGGGGTGTGGGAGTGGATGCGGTGTGCAGAAAGGGGCTCAGGGAAAGGGTAGGGGAATGGTTCAGGATGCGGGCTCCATTCCACCACTGTTTACCTCGAGCGGCTCCCGGGTGGCAGCGGAGCACAGCAGGACTAAGGTAGGCTCCCTGCCTGCCCTGGCCTTGGCCCTGTGCCGCTCCCAGAAGTGGCCAGCATGTCCAGCAGTGGCTCCTAGGGGTGAGATGGGGCAGACAGCTCCACTACGTGCTGCCTCGCCTGTGGGTACCCCCCACGAAGCTGCCATTGGCCGTGGTGCCTGCAGGTGGGCCCTCTCCCTCCCCCTCCCCCAGGGGCCGCAGGGATGTGGTGCCGGCCATTTCCAGGAGTGACATGGGGCCAGGGCAGGGAGGGAGCCTGCCTTAGCCCCACTGTGCAATGGGGCTGGCAATCTCATGGGCCAGACTGAAAACCTTGATGGGGAAGATCCAGCCCGCGGGCCATAGTTTGCCCTCCACTGCTCTATTGGTTTAAGTCCAAGCAGTGTCTTTACACAGTTGCATGGAATCTTTAAATCATGTTATCATTGCAGCTTCAATGCTAAGAATATGAAGATGGATGCCTTCACATGTTGACTTTTTTTTTTTGGCACTAATCTTTTAAAATCTTAATTTACAAGCTAAGGACAGACTGAAAACCAAGAGTCTATGGAAGTGTCGAATTGGTAATACACATTCTGATTTTTGGGCAATATTAAGTCTAGAGGAAAAGAGTGACAAGCTACAATTTAACAATTTTGTAATACTGATATGGTTTCTATCTCAGAGCTTAAAAAAAGTTGAATATGGTCTAGGTTCCATAACCGTTTAGGACCTAGAAATACTTCACCATGGACATAATATTTTCGTAGTTCATATTCACTTCAAAGACAAACTGCTAGCTAATTTACTTGCTAAAACCAGTGCTTATTACCACTGCAGTGCTTACAACGCTGCTAACCCCTTCAAGAAACAGGGAGCTGCATTCATTACAGTACTGTGTAGGGGGTCAGTGCTGTTACTATCAGAGAGGAAAAAATGAACACTGAACTCAAAGCCTTGGCCAGTAAATTATGGAGGAACTACCTGTACTTCTCAAATATTGTTAATAAATGCATTTTTTCCTAAGTCTAGTTATATGTAGCTGAAGTTATACGAGCTGATTTGAGATCTTAAATATTTTGTGTGCGCGCAAATTATTAAAAAAAAAAAACAAAAAAAAAACTTTTCAATCCACTTCTAATTTTCAGCTTGTCCTTCTCCTGTAGAATTTTTACTGACAAAGTTATCTTAGAACAAACTCTTCCCCCATCTTAACTCCTGGAATACACAAGTAAATTATTTATACTTATAAGTAATGTCTCTGCCCCTTTAAGTTCCTAATAAGCACCATCTTAAATCAAAGTTAACTGAAGAACAGAAACAAACTGTCTAAACTGGAGCTTTTGATCAGTCCTATGCAATTGTGCAGATTTTTATTTCTTTAAAAATACACATGAATGTACATACTCACCTGTCAGTATCTGTATCTTCAGGCAGCATGGGAGGGAAAGGTAAGGGTGGCAGTGTGGAGGTCAGCAGCGCAACATTTTTTTCCTTCTCCTTGGTTCCTACATTTGGTGTACGTGGTTTGTTTTTCTCTTTTACAGTGACTGGTTGCTGCTTTATGGCAACTGATTTATTCTCTTTTACTACTGCGGCTGCTGCTGCCTGTTTAGCCACTTTGTCTACAATCAAATTATTTTCCACCTTTGTTTCCTGAAGAGTGATCTTTGCTTTTGTCTTGTCATTTTTCAAAGTTGCACCACTTGTAGGAGAAGGTGTATGCTCAGTTTTTATTTTCTTCAGATCCTTCACATTGTTTGTTTGAGGTGCACTCACACCAGTGTCAGTGTTTCCCTTAGTAGGCGTAGAGGTGTTTGAAATTTTTGCATTAGCTTTGGCTGCTTCTGCAGCTCTAGCTTTTTTGTTCTTATTCAACTCAGCCGCCAGGCTACTTTTCAGAGTCAGTGTGCTAGGAGAAATACTCGAGTGACGACTTCTGGACCTAGATAATCTGTGCCTGCTGCGAGACCTTGAGTGTCTTGATGAGTAAGGGCTTCTGCTTCGGGATTTTGCTGATCTCCTGCTTCAAAACAGTAAAGATGTGGTCAATTTAGGCTTAAAAATAAAGAATGTCTGTTTAACCTGTCTTCCTGATTAGTAAACAGCGTTTGCAAACACTGTCACTGCCATTACTATGTTTAAAGGGTGAACATGAATCTAAATAAAGGCACATGGAAAAACTTTCAGAAACAATGAGAACTCTGTCTCTGAATACAATATCCATAGCACAGACATAACCACGCAGGACCTAGGGTATATTATGAATCTTTTTTTGCACAGCTCCTTTGTAAAAAGTCATTAGGAAATCAAAAATAAGCACACAGAAAACACACTGCATGCTTTCTGATCAGTTGTTCATTTCCTTCCTCAGTGTCAGAACTGTTCTTTGCTTGTTGATAGAAATAACTTGATACTAAGCAATAACTATTTTAAAAAAACTACATAAATAGGAGGATAAAAAATTGCTTTGTTGACAGGAAAAAAGTTACGGAACTACAGCAATGTTAATTTTGCAATTTTGTGTCTCTTGTTAATGTTTCTAGTACATATTTAGCAAATTTAAATACTAAGTTACACACTTGAAGAAAAAGAGGAAGAGAAAACACTATTTATGAAGCTGGAGTAATATTGCTGTAGGAACCTTAATTTGTGAATTTGCTGCCTTATAAAAATGTCTGGTTAACTATTGTTGCAGTAACTTTTTATCATTATCTTGTATTTGAGAAATACTACTGAATACATAGTTAGAAACTATTGTGACGAGCTGCACACAAAGAGGCAAACTGAAAGACAGCATTCAATCTTAACTTTTACTTCTGAGGACATCATGATACAAGTGTAATGCTGTATTAATGCATTTTTGTAATACAGCCCATACTTTTTTTGGATCGATAATTCTCCCTGCATATCCCCTACCCCTCATCACAAGCATGTGTAACCCACAAGCTGTCATACTACCATATGTTATTTATTTACATTGCAGAAAAGGAAGAGCAAGGGGGGAGAGAAGAAAAGAATGTCAATCATCTGGATTTCTGCACATGTGCAGAGAACTGAACAGGACACACATTTACAAGTGCCCAGAAGAGGAAATATTGGTAGTTAAAGAGAAAGCTCAGCAAGTGGTGAAGCCATTGTGAAAGACACCAGTTCACATGCATTTTTACTTTACTAATTCAATAGACTCCATATTTTGACTTGCCTAGTAGTTTTGATTTAGTTTTTTGTTGCAAACTACTAGAGGTAAACTGCCAATTTAGACCACAGGTGTTAAAAATTGGCTGCTCCGAGTAAAATATAAACAAAGTGCCCGAACTTATTACTATTCCATGAAAATTTATGAAACTGTTTCTTCATCCACTCTATTTTACTATGCATATCTGTCACCAAGTACATTCACCATATCCACAATTGTTCTAAATTAAGTTTAGTGGAACTACACTGTAATTCTACTTTTCTTGGCTAGATCATTCCTGGAGAAAAAGTTATTTCAGTGAGTCCATTTATCTAGGCTAAAAAAATAAGCTAGAATAGTGAGGATCAGAGTTCTCAGTGTCCTGTACACTTCAGCTCATAACAAATATAACCAGACAACATCTAAGAACTGGCAGCTAAAGCAAGGAAACAGGTATCATAAATGTTCCTGGAATGTTTCATGTGTTTGAATAGTACCAGCTAATTCAATTCTGACTGTGCATAATATATTTTATTCATATACAGATATGTGCTTCAGATAAGTTGATCTTGTGTTATACAGTATTAAAATAGAGACGATTCTATTACATATATATATTAATTTCCAAAAGAGAAACATGAATCTTGTTTGAGAAAAGATGGGGTTTTCAACTCTTGCTATTGACATACCAAGATTTAACTGAGATTAACATGTTGATAGCATGTTTAGATTAAGTAGGACTGCTGCGATATGCTATAAACCAAACAAACTGAAACTAGTGGCTATACAGAGCTATATTTCATTAGATATGTCAGAACAATTTAACAGTTCAAAACAAGGCAAATCAACCAAAATTTTTTCCCCAAGATATACACTTAGTTCCTGAGAAGTTTAACATAATTCACTTTTGTGCCAGAAAGGTTTTACAGAACCCTCTGGCAGAATTGGAAGAGGTCAGAAAAGAAGAAAACTGGGGGAAAAAATAATCACTGTACTCTACAGTATTTCCAATAGACACTGAAATAATTATGTAAAATGCACTTTTTCAGATCAGTATGTTGTAGAATGTTTTCTACTTTTAATAAAAAGCAAGACAGAACCAAAATGGCCAGCAAAATATTTTGTTATACTGGACTGGAGGTGTTTTTGTTCTATCGCCCCCCCAACACAAACATTTTTTTCTACTTGTTTTTGACCTTGGAAATATAAGAAATATCAAGTCTTGCATTCTTCAGTTTTTCTGGAGGACTTCTAGAAACCTGCCTACACTAGTATGAAAGATATATTTTGAAAATATGTTTGCTCCTAACATGAGTTTAAAACTCTAGCATAAACAACACAAATAGTATTTTAAAACAAACTGGTGGAGCTAAACCCTTCAACCTCATCCAGCTAAAGTGTTAAAATGAAACTTGGCCCTATCTACAACAGCGTTCTAAAACATATTATTTAAATGTATTAGCCAAAAGTTCCAAAATGCTTTCCCATGCCTGGCTGACCTGAAGCTTTCAAAGTGGTACAATTATTTCAATTAGGCGTGTGAGATTTTTTTTCTTAAATAATTACACTGGTACAACTCATTGTGTGGACATAGTCATACCGATACAATATTGCCTATGTTGCTATAGCTTATTTTCCCATCCCATATGGAAAAGAGCTTTGCTGTTATGAGCATCTTTATACCAATGTAATTGCATCCACATGGAAAGGGAGGGGAAAGACAGGGGATGTACAGCATTAAATATTAGTACAGTTTAAGTGGTATAACATTTGTGTTTAGACAAGGCTTTAGTCTGGACAAAAAGCATGGAGGTCTCACAGAGACGTTTGGGAACTATAGCACTTAACTGAATGGGCCAGGATGTTGAATCTTTGAGGAAACCTTTTACCCCAAGTGTTGGTCATTCAAGTTTCATAGGTGCTAATCAAAAAACAGTTTTTAAACAGTCTGACTAAAATACTCTTCTTCTTTCAAACACTTAACTTCTACTCTTTTGGCCGGTAATTTCATCATTTCCTTAGTTTACTTGTCTTAACAGACTAACAGCCTAGACTGGACCCAAATGTTTAATATAAAAAAAAACAGACAAACAGAAAAGGGAAAAAACTTCAGGCTTTCCTGATATCCCAAAGGAAAGAAAGAGGGCACAAGCACAATTTTTTTTCCCTTTACAGGTTACCTTTCAGGAAAAAAAATCTGTCCTCAGATAGGTGTACAGAACTCCATTTTCCCAACTGAGGGAAGAATTTGGTCTCAAGCATATACCAACTGGTTTTAGAATTATTCAGAGGCTACACCTTAGTTTAAAAAAGATTAAATTACAAAGTTATAAAAATGGTCTCACACATGATGTCCAGACTTTGTCCAGATAACGTTTTTGTTTTAAAAGACCCTTTCTGGTAAATATCAGTTTTGTATACTGTAAAAGTTAGTGGACATCATGACAGGGACCTAGATTTTTAGAGGGAACTGTGGATGGAGAACAATTTAAAAAAATCCTGGCTTTATATCAGTTTTTTTCAATTTTTCTATGTTTATCCCCAGCCGCTGACATTGTTTGGTGTTTGTCAACACAGAGGCACCTGTCATATTTACTTATTAATTGTTCCACAGATGCACCTAACAAAGGGAACACTGCATTGCTACACTGCAGCAGCACTTCACACCTAATTTTTAGCATTTATATAGCACTATACTTTTCAAAACATTACAAAAATTAATACAACACTTCTGAAGCAGACAAGGACTACAAATCCTATTTTACAGATGGAGAGAAACACAGACAAATGAGACAGAATTAGAACTCAGGAGTTCTTGACACCTGACCACATGTTTTTCTCGAGCCAGCTTCAGAAGAACATACTAGGAGTGAAACTAGGTTATATTGGTTTCTCTCTGAAATAGGTTAAATGTATAGTACTGCTGCTAGACACAAAGGGAAAGTAGAAAAAGGGAAAGACAAAACATAGCATAAATGACACGAGCTTAAAAATAGAGAAAGGAATAATAGTAGAGGGCTTTCTCCAAAACAACCAAATCCAGCATGGTTTGGGGCAATGCTTTCACATATTAGCAAACAGGGTAAAGCATTGTATTTTTCAGCATAATTTAACAAACTTTTGCTTAACTTCTGTCATAAACAGATAGCTACCGGTTAATGTCTCTTTCACCTGTAAAGGGTTAACAAACAGTGACCTGCAACACTTGACCAGAGGACCAATCAGAGGACAAGATACTTTCAAATCTGGGTGGAGGGAAGCTTGGGTGTGGGTTCTTTGTTCTATCTGCTGTTCTCTCTGGTTTCTGAGAGCGACCACACGTACTACAGGCTCTCTAATCTTCTATTTCAATTTTGTAAGTACAAAGGTAGAAAGGCGGATAGTCTTTTTAATGTTTTTCTTTATTTGCGAATGTGTAGTTTGCTGGAAGTATTTTAAATTGTATTTCTGTTGGAGGAAGCTTTTTCTCCAATTTCTATAAGCTGAAAGACCTGTAATATTACATCCTGAAATTACAGAGATTTCTTACTCTTTCTTTCTTTTATTAAAAACTTTTCTTGTAAAAGACCTGATTAATTTTTTCCCCTGGTTAAGGTAAAGGAAGGGAGTCTGCATTCACCAGGGAATTGGTGGGAAAAAGGAGAAAGGGAGGAGGAAAAACCTGCTGTCTGTGTTTATCTCTGTCTCTCTCTTCAGGAGAGAGGAGGGGGAGAGGGGGGAAAGGTAAATGTCCTCTTTGCTTTAGCTTGAATCTGTATTGCCTCTGGGTGAAGGAAAAAAGGGGAGGGGGAATTCCTCTGTGTGTTAAGATTCAAGGAGTTGAATTTCAGTGATCTTCCAGGGCAACCCAGGGAGGGAAAGCCTAGGAGAGGCACTAGTGAGGGAAAAAGCTTACTTTCCTTATATTAAGATCCAGGGGGTCTGGGTCTTGGAGGTCCCCAGGGAAGGTTTTGGGGAGACCAGAGTTTATCAGGCACTCAAAGTCCTGACTGGTGGCAGCGTATCCGATCTAAGCTGGTAATTAAGCTTAGATCGGATACGCTGCTAGTACCTCATTTTTTGGACTCTAAGGTTCAGATTGGGGAAAGATACTATGACAACTTCTTAAATTTTTCAGAGCAGACTGGTTGTCCCTTTATCTCTGCTTAATTACTGGAGAGCATTCACAACAAGCTACTACTTTGGATACTTGATTTTGTCAGATGCATGCCTCAAAACTATCACAAAACTGTTCTTCAAGTATTCTGTCATACCTTCAATGTTAACTATACAAGTTGTATCAACACCTAGTGTATTTAAGAATTAATGCAAAAAGTTAATGTAATATTTGAATAATCAAGCACGCTGAAGTCAGAAAACTCCAGTAGTTAGTTTATAATGGAACATTAAAATATTCAGACTATACAACGTAGCAATTAAAGGTCAGAATGAAAAAAACAGCAATACATTACATAGAAATAACCTCGTGTATGTACCGAGTGAGAATTTTATAGCTGGAATCTTAAGTTTGTGAATTTCTTGATTGGAGTGCTTGAGTTCTTTGTTGCATCACACTTTCCCATCCCCACCCCCTTTTATTAAAAAGAGGATTAAGTACTTCAGAGCCATATCACCATTGTTAACACAGACTAGCAGCACATCAGAAAAACAAAAATTTTAACTCATAAGCAAAAAATGCTAGCTTTCGCTGATCATAACCTTTTAAAACGTGAAGATTTTGTTTAAACCTTTATGGTTTTTCCTTTTAATCAGATATTCAAGAGAAAGCCAAGTCTGAAGTGTTGACTTTCAGCCATTTGAGTTACGCAAGAGCAAACATTTTAATCAGAACTTATCAGGATTTTTTTCCCCAATATTTGCACAGTTCAAGAACAGCAGATCTGATTTTTCCCAATTCCTTAATAAAATATTCATCTTTAGGCCAAGATGCAACACCTCAGAGATCACCACAAGAAGAAGGTGTTTGCGAAAGTTATCAGTAACCGAAACATGGGGAGCAGGTTAAAATGGAATCTACAGCTCAACCCTAGCAAATGGTATATGAGCAGTGTAATTATCTGTTCTTTTAAAAATATTTGAAAGGCAGACCTCTAAATTTAATCAATTGACTTTTAACATAAATTTCCCAAGACACTACATACCCATATGATCACTCAGTAATTTGAACCACCAGTGACAGGACATTCTGGTTAATTATAATTTTAGCCTAAATTCCCTCTGTATATTAAGCAAATTTCAGATTAATTCTCCTTACCTATGATAGAACAAATTTTCTCTCATGTGATATACCATTAATCATGATTTTCCTTTAGTCCAGTTTTTAGTTCAATGTCTACATTTGCATTGCAGACAGCTAAACAAACAAAAAAAACTATTTAGTACTGCTATTTGAGCAAGTGCCACATGTCTTAATTTTATCCAGGTATTCAAATACTATTCCTTCAGTACTTTGAAGTCATTAGCAAGTCTTAAAAAAAAAGTCAGGAATGTTGGGTAACTTTGAAATTTAGTAATTTTATTTTCTCCTTAATTTTAAAACTAATATGTCCTCAGTAGAGAACCCTTGCTCAGGGAATTATTTACCGACAGAGATTAGTCTGACCTCAGGCCTGTTTTCAGAATGCTTTGCAAAATTAACTGTTTTTCAAAACTCCGTCCCATAATAACCAAAGATAAGGAAAAAGAACAAGGAAAGAGAGCCACTGAACAAAGGAGAGGTAAAAACCTAAGCCCACTACAAGTAACAATGTAAATCTTAAATTCTGAATTCAGAACTCACACCACAATGACAGAAGTCCTTGATATACATCAGATAGATATAAATTAGGTAAAAACAAGTATTCAGAATTTTTAAGTGCTCTTCCATTCCCTACCTTAAAAAACTGACGTTTTAAATTTTAAGTTTTTCAAGGAAAGCTTCGTCCTAAAGAGAACTTTAATAACGAGTATTATTTTTAGAATACTCCATCCTTCAAACAGAAAAATATCTAGGCTAAAAAACAAAGTCACATTGCTTTAATTTTGTCTATACCTAGTGCAACACCAAAGGTCTGGTGCAATCACCTGTATGTAATTTTCCCCACATAAACATCCATTTATTTTAATTGTATGAAATACTCAAATATATTAGTACCTCTATCTAAGTATGAAATAAATATATTACGTTATGCGAGTTGAACGTGTGATCACAGTTTACAATGACCTGGATTACCTGAGTCAAGTCATGGGAAGCTACCTGATCTTGTCTTACAATTCCATGCTTTCTAAAACACCTCAGAATTAGTTACTGGAGAAAGTTTAAATACTCTAATACAGATATGAAAAGTTTGTTGCAATATGGTTTTGTTAATATAACTTATATTTTTTGTACTAGAGTGTTCAAAGTTCAGTCTAGTTGCTACAGAAATACCTTATATCCTCATTCTTCTATTATCTTAAATGTGCAATTTTTACCTACAGAATAACTCTGTTAATATAACAACAGAAAAACATAGGCAACACTACCAATTATTTCAAGTAGTATCTTAATAGCCGATGTTCATTTGTCTCCCAGTCCAGCAAAGAAACACTAAAACTGATCTCATTCAGACCAAGCACAACAGGTCTTGAAAAATCCATTCACCTACTCACTGGCAATGAGTGAAACTTTTCACTGGTTAAGTGTAGGAATTTAAACAGTGTTCGTAGAATTTAAGGTTTTTAACGAAAACTAAATTTCTAGCCCTTATGATTGCAAAGAAACTTCCAGATGTGAACCACAGAAAAAACTTATCCAATGTCTGCAGATGCTCAGAGCCCGCCTCCAAGCAGCAACAGGTTGAAAATGACAAGATACCAGTCCAGTGGTTCTCAAACTTTTGTACTGGTGACCCCTTTCACATAGCCTCTGAGTGCGACCCCCCATAGAAATTAAAAACACTTTTTTATATATTTAACACCATTATAAATGTTGCAGGCAAAGCGGGGTTTAGAGTGGAGGCTGACAGTTTGCAACTCCCCATGTAATAACCTCGTGACCCCCTGAGGGGTCCTAACCCCAGTCTGAGAACCCCTGCACTAGTCAATTTCACAATTGCAATTCAGAACTCTGAACAGACAAGTATCATGTCAGTTTCACTCTGCTGCTTATTTAAGTTACAAGCTAATGAAGTCATTGGAGCTGTTGTGTCCTTGGACCTCATTAGTTTCTTCTCCACCCCCAATATTTTATATAAAGCTTCTGGTTGGGAAGTGCAGTCATTTAGCTGAAAAAGTACATAATCCTTTTTCCAAGCCTTGAAGACAAAATACCTAAAGCACTGTAAAAGTTATCACGTTATCTTCATTTTCACCCTTCCTAGATACCAAAATTGCCACAGTCAGGTAGCATTACTGCAAGCACATTCTGTGCAGCTCTAGGGCATTATCATTAGGAAACAGACTAGAAGCCAGAGAAAGGTGAGCTTATCATCATAACACCATTACACCGAGACACTAGCTCAGAACGAAGCCTTTATACCAGCGGTTCTCAAACTGAGGGTCAGGATCCCAAAGTGAGTCACATCCCTGTTTTAATGGGGACGCCACAGCTGGCGTTAGACATGCTGGGGCCTGAAGCCCAACCCTCAGCCCTACCACCCAGAGCCAAAGCCCAAGGGCTTCAGCCCTGGGTCGCAGAGCTCAGGCTTTGGTTTCAGCCCTGGACAGCGGAGCTCAGGTTATAGGTCCCTCGCCTAGGGCAGGAGGCCCATGCTCAGGCTTCAGTTCCCCTCCTAAGGTCATGTAATATTTTTTGTTGTCAGAAGGGTGTCACGGTGCAATGAAATTTGAGAACCACTGCTTTATATCATACAGGTCAAGATGGTACATGCCCTAAGAAGCTGTTGCCGTCATGAAAGCATTACACTTGTCCATGCAACTATGGCCTAAGCCAGGCGTAGGCAACCTATGGCATGTGTGCCGAAGGTAGCACACAAGCTGACTGTCAGTGGCACTCACACTGCCCGGGTCCTGGCCACCGCTCCAGTGGGGGGATCTGCATTTTAATTTAATTTTAAATGAAGCTTCTTAAATTACATACAACAATAGTTTAGTTATAGATCTAAAAAGAGCCCTTTTAAAAAGATTAAAATGTATTACAGGTCTGTCGCATCTTACGCACTTTTAACATGCTTGATTTCAGCTTTATGTGGTCAGCAAAAACAAAAAAAAGAAAAAATAAATTTTAATACTGTACCTGTAGTGCGGGCAATTCGCCTGCTATTATACACAATATAATTTTGACTAGATACGATTTTCGCTTTACGTGCTGACTGTGTATGCAACAGACCTGTACTGTCACGCAAAACCTTAAATTACAGTCAATAAATGAAGACTCGGCACACCACTTCTGAAAGGTTGCTGACCCCTGGCCTAAGCTATGCAGTAAACCCTTCCAACTTATTTGGCAGAGAACCATTCATTTGTGCAACTAAGAAATGCACATTAACTGCTTCAAGATTCATATTATAACCTTCATTTTTATTTACATAATTTCAAAAATGCCCCACAAAATGAAAATATATAAACTAGTGCAAAATATTTATATTGGGGCAGATGAAAACTGCCCAGAATTTTCTGATATACCCACAACAGGAAAACCTTCAAAAACAAGGAAACTTCTCTTTATACCCTTTTCCCATAAAGCACGTGAGACACTGAATAGACTATACCCAGACTCCCAGAGACCTGTGAGGTGGGATGGACTGGTAACTGATGTACCTCTTCAAGGTGTACTCTCAAAAGTAACAATGCACTGACATGGATGGATAATTTCTATCTTTCAAGGCAATTTGAGTGGTTAACTTCCCATAGTTCCCTTTGAAAAGCCCAGCCCTAAATAATAGCTGCTTTGGAAACATCTAAATTAGACAGCTCTTAAAACCTCCCAATCAATACTGTGGCCTGTTCTGCTACTGGCTGGCCCAACTGCTCCAGCAAGCAACTTAAAACGCCTCCTATCCCCTTGACAAAGACAGTAAAACTTTTAGACCTTGTCTTACACAAGGAAAATGCAATTTTAAACTGATTTAGTTACACTGGTGCAAAAGTTTATATGGACACATTGGTTTAAACCAGGCTTATTTCCATTTAGCTGAGTAGGAATCAGTTTAAATTAAAAAATTGAAACAAGCCACTCAAACTAAAATAAGGATGTTTACACAGGGGCTTAACAAACAAAGTTTAAAATGGTTCAATTTTCTTGTTTAGATAAGACCAAAACTGAAACCTCTATTCCATGTGTGAGAAAAGGCCATCCCAAGATGGCCATCATTAATCCTTCCTGCTGTCCTCAATATGAAAGACAGATTTAAGAACAGAAGCATGGAAAATCAACTATATTCTCCCCCAACAACAGGCAAAGAAAATGATGTTCAGAGTGGCATTTTGAATACATATAAATGGGGCAAAATAGGATTTATCAAGGCCAGAGAGGAGGTTGCAATAGCGAAGACATGAGTAATGCTGGCCTGAATGTGAGTTTTAGTCATGATGACAAAAAAGAAAAGCCAGATATTAGAGATGCTATGCAGGGAGAAATTGAAAGATTTAGACATGCCCTATATGCGACATTTTAGAGAGGGATGAATTGAAGACAGTGTTCAAGTTACGGACCTATTGTGTGTTAAAAGGCAAAGAATCCCCATTACAGAAAATTAATACTTTTGGGGAGGCCTAGTTAAAACAGGAGCTGATGTAAAAGCAGACAGGTGCTGAGGATGACTCAAGTATACCCAAGAACTATGGCCCTTTATCATCAGAGCATCTGTGCACTGCGCAAGCATTAATGAATTTATCTTCACATCCGCTTCAGGAAGTATCATCCCCATTTTATAGACAAGAAACAGTCAAAAAGAGTATGTGTGACCTAGCCAAGGTCAACTGCAGGGCATGGAATTTAACCCAGATCTCCTAGGTCCAAAGCCCTAATCAGAAGGCCATCCTTTCCTCCCTCAATGTCTCTATAAATGCAGTCTCTCATTGGCTGCCCCAACTCCTCTAGCAAGTCAGAAAGAAGACATCGGCAAGGGAAATTAGTAAATATAGAAGTATCTCTGTATATACTAAGAGACTGGACAGAAATCACAGATGAACTGGGGGAAAAGTCAAAGAAATTCTGGAAAACAAGCCATCAGATTTGCAATTCAGACATTTGTATGACAAATTAGGTAATTTTTTAATTGAAGGGATAGAAATTCTCATGCTTCAAACCAAAAGCCTACTTTGTTCTGTAATTGTCCACTACACGGTTTCATGCACCTTCCTCTAAAGCATTTCTTACTGGCAGCTGTGTAAAGAAGAATAAACTGGACTAGATGAACTACTAATAGTATCAGATATGGCAATTCCTTAGTTGAAACCCATGGCATATTATTGAACTTCATGACTGGAATACTGCACACATCAGCTCATAATTCAGCCATTCTGAATTCAATCAATATTTCCTAAATCCAATTGTTTTCTTAAATCATGATAATTTTTTTAAAAGTTTCTTTAACCAATTATAACACTCTTAAATGACATACTTTTCATCCTAATGATTGTCTTTGTTCCGATTATGAATACTTTTTCCTGTTTTGAAGCATTCTGAAGTTTACTAAGATGTTTCACAACTACAACTTCAAATACATCTTATTTTTAAAAACCATCTTGGTTTTATTCCCCCAACATAATACAGGATACAAACTGAATTACTTAACCACTTCAATGTTTAGTGCCCGTCCAGAAAATGGATTTTACTGACAAGCCTCAGTAGAATGCCAGGATGGCTCAGAGAACATGCACCATTTTCAATGAGTGCTGGCCAAAGTGTTAACTGACACAGAACCATCAGAGGGAGCATGAAATTGTTTTTCATGGAGCCTACGGAATTCTTGTCAATGGAGCGGTAAAACTTAAAAATACAAATATTTTTAGAACCTGAATAACTTTACACAACAGTTCGTAACAACTTTAAGATAAATTAAATATTGGCCCAAGACCATTACAAGATTCTTTTATTACAAATATAGTTCTTCTTTTGGAAATATGCACAGGCCAAACACACAGCCCTCTCAAAAATCCAGTTAATTAAAAACAAGTTAATAATAAATATCTTTGCAATACAAATACAAAAAGGTAGATAACTCTACCTGACAATACTCGCCATTTTTGAAGCCATTTTTTTCTGCATACACAAAAAAACAAAACTTAGCCATCAGGTTAATATACATTAAGCAGAGAAAGACCCTGACCCTGTCAAAACACAAACAATTAACTTTTTGCACAACAAGTCCCCACTGGTATCAGTGGAACTACTTGCAGTGCATGAAGTTTAAACACAGTGGTAAATCTTTGCAGGACAAGGACATAAGCATAATTTTTAAAAAACTAAGTACTTAGTGAAACATGCATACTTCCTTTGCAGCATTTAATATTGCCTCTCTTTCTACAACAATAATTAGTTTGCACTAATAATTTACACAAGTACAAACACTAAAAGCCCCATATTTTATTCAATTTAATTTTTAACGAACTCAGTGCTAAAAGATTAAGTAAGCTATAAAAGAATTTAACATTTATCTATCTCTTGGGTTAGACAAGAATAGGATGCTCATGAGGGAAATCTGCTCATTATAACATTTAACAGAGTACCCCAGAGGTCTTACCCTCAGTGGGGGACGGTGATTTCCCATTTCAGATAACATTATAATGGGAAGTTTATAACCACTGCCACACACAGGGGAGATTTTACCTTTACAATCTCTCTTCTCTACAAGAGAAAAAGGAGCAGATGTGATAGGCCCACTTTGTTGCATTAGGGTCTCTTCCCTGATCCAGGAACAAGGCAGGAGCATGATTTTAGTATATTACAGTCTCTTCCCTACCTTCTCCCCAATAGGATGGGAGAACAGCAAACCCAGTTTCCCTCCTAAATTAGATATAAATCTCCGTGTTTCCCCACGCAAGTTATTCGGGACAGAGCCTCCCCGCCCCAGCGGATATAAACCCCTCCCGCCCCCGACACTCTTTTCCGTAGACATATACACAGCATCGTACCTCCAACACCAACTCACCTGACAGTGGGGCTGTAGGGGCTCCGAGAGCGACGCCAGCTACTACTGTAGGGACTGGGCGACACATCCCCGCCGCGTTCGTACGAGCTGTGCCGGCTGTAGCTAGGGGATCGGCGGCGGCTGTAGGGGCTGAGAGGGGAGCGCCCGCCGATGGGGCTGGGCGATTTGCGGCTCCTCTGGCTCTGGGAGGCCCTGTGCGACGGGGGGCTGTCGTCCCGGCCGGGGCTGGGGGACGATCGCTGCCGCCTGTAGGCCCTAGGCTCGGCCTTATCCTCCCGATAAGCCTTCGGCGGGTCCTTGTAGGCCGAGGGCGGCTCTTTGGCCGCTTTAGTCCGGCTCTTGTGCGCTTTGCCCTCCCGCTCCTTCCTGCCACTGCCGGGGGAGGCGGCCAGGCCTTTCCTGCGGGCGTCGCTGCCGCCGCCACTGCTGCTCTTGGGGCCCTCCCGGTCCTGGCCCCCGGTCTGATTGTGGCGGCTGCGGGACTTGGAGGAGGAAGAGGAGGCCTCGGCTCCCCCCCTGGCCACCGCCGTCCCCTCCTGCTGCTTCTCCTCCCCCCGCCTGCGGTGCTCCCGGTGCCGCTCTCTGGAGCGGCCGCTGCTGCCGCGATGTTCCCGGCGCGGCCGGCTGCTCCGCTCCGACTCCCCCCGGGGGCGCTGGCTCCCCCCGCCGGAGGAGGAGGCCGGGCTTCCCCCGCCGCTCCCCGCCCCGCCTGGTCCGGCCGCTCCGCTTCCCACCAGCCCCTCGGACTGGGAGCTCACGTCGTCGTACTCCTCCACCAGAGTGCTCAGCCCCCCGCTACCGCGCCGCTTCTCCGGCTCCTGGGCGCCGCCNCAGGACTCCTGGGTTCTCTCCCTGGCTCTGGGAGGGGAGTGGGGGCTGGTAGATCAGAGAAGGGGGGGCCGGGAGCCAGGACTCCTGGGTTCTCTTCCTGGCTCTGGGAGGGGAGTGGGGGCTGGGAGCCAGGACTCCTGGGTTCTCTCCCCGACTCTGGGAGGGGACGGTTGTGCAGTGCTCTGTGTTGCCATGACTGAGGGAGGGAGAAGCACTTGACAGAGCAGTGGCTGGGGGACAGAGAGAAGAGGGGATTTGACACGTGCGTTTGCCCCGGGAGAGCTTCCTCCCCCACACCCCACTTCCTGCTGCTGTGGGCCCCTCTGCTCCGGAGCCAAGGCCCACTCCTCCCTTGCCATCTCTGAGGGGCTGGGTAGCACCTGTTGGGAGGGGTGATGCGGCCCGGGAACAGGCTGAGGGAATCCTGCGTAGTCCCCAGCTGCAGCCCCTTTCACTTCTCCTTTGCGGGGTCCTGTCGTCCCGCAGCAGCTTGCGATTCCTCTGACAGGACCCAGCACGCTGCAGGCAGGAAAACCGCAGCCTGTGTACAGGGGCCACCTGCTCCCACGGAGGCAGATGCAGGGGCGGGAGGAACAAAGGGGGAGAGAGGTTCCTCTGCGCTTAGGCCAGACTCACAGGCATGGGGGAAGGGAAGGGAAGGGAGGGGAGAGGACGGAAGAGACTTAAGGAATTGGCTGGACCCAACCCAGATCAAGGGCCGATGCCAGCCCCTGGATCCCCACCCACCCTCGGCAGGGAAGCTGAGCCCGAGGCCTGAGAGAGGAGGGGGGTCCTGGGATCTGACTGCAGAGATCAGACAGACGGAGCCTGACCGTGGGATCCTGGCAGGTTTGCTGGGCTCTGGCTGACCAGGTTGGACTGTGCACTGACTGCAGAGTGACCAGCTGTCCGGTTTTTGACCAGAACCCCCTGCACAGCTGACCGGGCAACAGGGATCCCAGGCAGCAGCCGGCACGTCCACTCTCCGGCTCCTACACCGAGGGGTAGCCAGGAGGCTCCAAACACTGCCCCCGCCCCAAGCACCCCTGCAGCTCCCATTGGCCAGGAACCACAGCCAATGGCAGCGGGGGGTGGGGCTGGGGGTAAGTTTTGGGGGGCAGTCCCTGGCTGCTCCTAGGCTCGGCTCCCGCTGTCGCAGCAACACGGAAGAGTCTCACGGCGGCCTCCTCAGTCCATCCCGGCCGCGCCGCCTCCTCCTCCGGCGGCGGCGGCTGCTCGCCTCTCTCGGCCCCTCCGTCGGCGCCTGCGGGCCGCGCTGCCCCCTCCGGCTCTTTCTCGAGTCCCAGGGTCAATGTCGCCCCGCAGGTGTCCCAGCTACGCGCACTCCCGGCGGCTCGGTCCCGGCGCCTCCGTCGCTCGCAGCCGGGCAGCGATCGAGAGGCCTCGGCGCTGTGCGACTGACACACACACAGGGGACACGGCGCGCACTGCGCACGCGCGTACAGTGGGGGAGGGGGGCCGCTCAGTAGCGCGAGCGTTCTCCCCGTCGCCGGCCGGGAGACTGTCGACACCACGCGAGAGACTCCCCTTAACGTCACGACCGGAAGGTTTCATGCGTAGCTTCCGGCCGGGTCTAGAGTCCAATCCGCTTCTCGGCCTTCAGCTCGGGGAAGAGGGCAGCAGCTTCCGCTTTGAGAGGTGAAAGGTCATCCAAGAGTTTCCTGTTGCGGGGGAGGGTGGTATCGCTGCTTGTCACTAGGAGGATTCGCCCTGCAGGGAAAGCGATTCCCCTGCCCTCGTGGTTCTTGCTGCAGGCCCGGGCCTGTGGCGCCCATCCCGTGTTGAACGGCAGCAGTGGATGGTTTGGAGTAACGCGGCGCGGGTCGCGTTCTCGAGCCCAGAGCCTCGTGCGCACTCAGGCTGAGACCAGCAGCCCGAGAGTAGCCAGCGCTGTAATCCCTGGCTGTGTTTACACATGGGCCTTCTCCTGCACCTCTCCCTACTCATCAGTGTGGTGAACACGGGGGAGAAGTTCTGCACCACCTGAGTTGTTTTTTCGCTCAGTGGGACTGGGGACATGCTTTCTCATTACCACAATCAGGGAGATGACCCCACCTAACAGAGGCATTGAATGATCTGTATTAACAATGTCTGCACTTAAACTTTAAATATAAGCACAAGCTCTTTCGGTTTTTCCAGCTCTGGTGACTATCATAATTGTTGCAAGTATTTGGTGATTGTCTTATGTGCCAATTGTTCAGGTCTTTTGGTATCTTAGCGTTCTTTAGGGTAGATTTCTTTAACTTTTGTGTGGCAGAGAGAAAAAAACTGAAAACTTAAGTCCTAAAGGTATAAAAACCAGAACACAAGTAGAACTATGCATTATTTTTAAAACTTATGATTTTAAACCAATCTTAAATGTGGGGACTGCCTCGTTATTTTGGAATACTTGGGCATGGCAACCTTCACTTCTAAAATAGGTATTGATGGTGCTAGTGTTTCCTTAGAAATCAAGGCTGTGGTAGAATATACATGCAAGCAAGAAAGTTTAAAAATATGTTTGGGGGAGGATATAGATCAAGCATTTCCCTTCTGCTCTTAGTAACTGGCAGTCTTAAGTGTCCTAGCAGTTTTATGTATACAGTGTTTTTGTAGCTGTATTTGTCCCAAGATATTAAAGAGACAAGGTGGGCGAGGTAATAAATGTATTTTATTGGACCAACTTCTGATGGTGAGAGAGACAAGCTTTTGGGCATACACCAAGTTCTTTTTCAGTTTTAAGAAAGATACGCTCATTTGACTGTCACTGCTAAATACAAGGTGGGACAGATTGTTGAGCTTAATAAGGAGATAGCACACGTGGAATAGACCATTCAAGGCAAAGTGGGCAGTTAATACCTCTGCAGTCATAGCACAAAGGAGGTTTAATGGGTTACAGTGTATTGTAATGCGTGTACTCCACTAGAGACTTTTACGGTGCTGCAGCTGCTTCAGTCCAGCTGTGCCATTGTAAGCTCTTTAATATAGCCACTCTAAACCCATGGGAGAGAGCTCTCCTGTCAGGTTAACTACTTCAGCCCCCATGAGCAGCAGTAGCTATGTCAGCAGGAGAAACTCCCACACTGACATAGTGCTGTCTACACCGTCGCTTGTTTCAGTGTGTCTTATGTCTCTCGGGGTGATTTATTCACCCTTTTGAATGACAAGTTATGCCAACGTAAGCTGTAATACAGATGTAACTTGAGTGTTCATTCAAGATCATAGTGGTTGTCTCATTTCACCCATATAGTTGTTATTGGGGTATTTAGTGCACTGGATGAGGTACCACATATTGTGAAAGTTGTGTTATAATAATAATAATTGGAGATATAGCTATTTCCTAGAACTGGAAGGGACCTCGAAGGGTCATAAAGTCCAGCCCCCTGCCTTCACTAGCAGGACCAAGTATTGATTTTTGCCCCAGATCCCTAAGTGGCCCCCTCAAGGACTGAAGTCACAACCCTGGGTTTAGCAGGCCAATGAGCTATCCCTCCCACTTCCTCACTGTAGCAGTGGAGATATGGCTTCAGGTTTTGCACCTACTGTTCTGGCTAGTTCTGATGCTGCTTAGACTTAGTGAGTCTTGGTCTGAAGGGAGCTTGCTTCTGATGATGAGCTTGGCAAGGCTGGGGGGTTGTTTGAAGGCCAGAAGTGGGGATTGCAGAAATATGTTAGGGGTTTTTTTCGGGAAGTGGTCCCTATTGAGTATGGGTTGTACTTTTTTTATGATAGCCCCTATGGATTCCAGTGTGGGGCGGGGGGTTAGTTTTTCCCCTGTATTGCAACGGAGTATTTGGGGGACCTGTTCCATGAACCAGTGTGCTGCTCTGAGGGAGTATGTTGGTGTAGTGAAGGCTGTTTGAAGTGTGTTAAGGTACGTCTCCTGGATTTTCTCCTCAAAGCATATTCTGTGGTATTTGAGTGCCTGGTTGTAAACAACAGATTTCTTAGTGGGTCTGGGATGATTACTGAATCTGTGAAGAGAATTGTTTAGTGATCAATGGGTTTTATTAATAAATTTATATTTTCCCAAATACAACAAATATACCGAAATATAAGAATCACTATAATAGACAAAGTAGATAAAGGGAGGGGAAGGGAAACAGCATCTATCCTCAGGGTCCATGTTAATCATAGACCTCTAAAAGGTCAGCTTAATTGTTTTCAGTTTTTCAGGCATTCCCTTTCTGCATAATGCTAGTGATTTGGTAGCTGCAAGGTCAGCTGTATCACTGAGCCCGGCATTAATACACCTCTACCCCGATATAACACGACCCGATATAACATGAATTCGGATATAACGCAGTAAAGCAGCGCCCCAGGAGGTGGGGCTGTGCACTCCGGCAGATCAAAGCAAGTTCGATATAACACGGTTTCACCTATAATGCAGTAAGATTTTTTGGCTCCCGAGGACAGCGTTATATCGGGGTAGAGGTGGATTTGGTGGGGATCAACTTCCATTTCTGTAGAATTTTTTTTTTTTAAGCAACCAAAGCTGCACATTGAAACCACGCTGCCTTATTATCAGGTAATCTTCACCTATCAGGAATATATCCAAGAGTGAACATTAAGTGGGAGGGCTCCAACTTAGCATCAAATATTAAATTGGTCCTTTGATCCACCTCATAAGAAATTCTTGATACAGGGACAACCCAAACATGTAAGCTAATACAGCACTGAGGGAGTTAAATTTCCAATAGTAGTGAGCATTTATTTACCCACTACCCAATGAGGGGACCAGTATTTTCAAAAAAGTGTCTTTCAGTGAATAAACCATATTCTCTAACCAATAGTTGCTTTTTAAACATTAGATAACAATTGTATTCCATTAGGTTGGAGATGGTTGTGTATCCAAACCTCTGTTCCAAGGAAGTCTCAAATTATCAATCTTTGACAGATATTTTTGGGCCAGAATAAAAAAGCTGAACAAATCCAGGAAGTTTTCCTCCAAAGTAATAAAGATTCTGGCGTTCCCAATGCATCTGGTCCAATGATATTCATATGTAAATGCTTTACCTGGAGATATTTCCATGCTCTGGTGCAGGAAAAGTCAAATTGTTGGTGAAAACCTACAAATGGTTTAAGTTGTAGGTTAGCCACATCACAGTCATCATTCCTCTGTCCATTCAATCTCTCCACATCAATATTTTGCCACGACTTTTAAGGATTGGATTATTCCATGGAGCCCCCTCAATGTGGAAGAATGGATGGAAGCAGAACTCTCCACGCAAGTTTGACCAAATTTGCTTCACAGCTGTTATTGTGGATGTTCTGGAGCCATCAAATCTATAATAATGTGATCCTACAATGCCTGAAAATGGGAAAGGGTATACCAGTTTTTGGTAAATCTGAATCCACAAAATGCCTGGCTTAACAAAAAGGAGATCTAATTTTCCAAGTTGGGAAAATGAAATCTTCCCAGAGATAGAGGAACCTATAATTTCTTCAGAGCCAGTCTAGCTTTCTTACCTGTACCCCAAATGAACATTCTAAAAATATTAGTAAATTTTTAAAAATAGATTTGAGGAATAGACTCATAGACCAGAAGGGACCAATATGATCATCTAGTCTGACCTCCTGCACAAAGCAGGCCACAGAACCCTACCCATCCACTTTTATAACAACCCCTAACCCATGACTGAGTTATTGAAGTCCTAAAAATTGTGGTTTGAAGACCTCAAGCTGCAGAGAATCCACCAGCAAGTGATCCATGCCCCTGCCAATCCGCCCTGGAGGAAAATTCCTTCCCGACCCCAAATATGGCGATCAGCTAAACCCTGAGCATGTGGGCAAGACTCACCAGCCAGCACCCAGGAAAGAATTCTCTGCAGTAGAAATAGGGAGATGCTGCAGAACAAACAAAATTCTGGGATGGACATTCATTAATTTTACCTCAAACTGAGGGTTAACAAAGTCCATCTCCCCACATAGTTAGCCACTTGGGCAATAATTGGTTATCCAGAGGTTTCTTGTGTATAGTTGTCTGTAGGATTCAATTGTTGAAGCTGACTGTGAAGTCCTGGAAATTGATGCTGGGGTGGTTCTAGAGGGAGTTTGATGGGTGAGGGAGATGGGTGGGTGGTTGAAGTTGTGATGGATATCTATAAAGTAGTTTAGGTCATCTGTCCAGAGGATGAAAATATCACTGATGTGTATCAGGTGTTTCATAGGTTTCCTGGTGCATTCGTCCAGAAATTCTTCCTTGAAGTGGCCCATGAAGATGCTGGCATATTGGGAAGCTATTCTAGCACCCATGGCTGTTCGCAGAGTTTGGGTAAAGTGTTTGTTGTTGAATGTAAAATAGTTCTAGATGAGGATTAAATAGATGAGGTTAGCAATATGTTTGGGGCAGGTATCTGTCTACTGCCTATAGTTTGGTAGATATTTGAGGCAGGCAGCGATGCCATCATGGTGAGGGATGTTGATGTATAAAGTGTTCTAAAGGAGGTTGTTAATGTTGTGGCATTTCGGGAAGAGGTCAGTTGTTTCCTGGAGAAAACTGGCCCTTTGTGTGGTGAGTGCTATGTTCAGATATGATACCTGGGTTTCCTTGTTTGTTTATCTTGGGAAGCATGTAGAAGGACCCTGCAGTGCATTTATGGGGAATGTGGTTGTAGAGTTTCTCTTGGCTTTGTTGGGGGAAGGATTTGATATCCTGAAATTCTTGGGTTAATTGTAGTGCAAGGAGTTTTTGAGTTCTTTAAAGTAGGTGGTGTCAGAGCTGGCTGTTGGCCACAGATGTAATCATCATGGTTGAACATTTAGTAACTTTTTCTTAATATCAGAACTGTTACATTGAGAAAGAAATAGCAACATAAATTGAAGAATGATTAAGAAAACGTTTTACGTGTAATAGCAGATTTATAACAGACGGAACTGAAAATGTTACTTTTTTTGTTACATACAAAGACAGGCACAGCTATTGATATTATTAAAATACATTTACAAACATGCTCAGAAGCAGAAAGATACAACCCACAAAGGTGATTTTTGCAGAAGTTTGAGTCATACCACACAAATTGAAGCATGTGAAAGGTATGACTTTCACTGTAGAACAAACCAACAGTGGAAGGCTAGCAAATGTAATGAACTTATCATTTAAAGTTAAAATGATTAAAAACCCATTAGAGAAGAGCTGTTCAGACCAGATTTCAAACTTGATTATGGAATACAATTTCCTTGAGATGATGAGCACAGATGCTTAGAAAGATCTTCCATCCTGGAACCAAAGAGCAACAATTCTGAGCTAACTTGCAGCTAAGTCATATATCAGGCATAACCATTGTGCATCTTTAAAGCGAATAGTTCTTAGAATAGTGGTTCCCAAAATTTTGAGGGTTATGCCCCCTACCCCCTTGTCCATGCCCCCCTGTCTGTGCCCCCTTGTAGTTGGGCAAGAAGCGGGGCCATGACTCGGGGTGGAGACACGGATGGGGTAAGGGGCCAAGGCTAGGGCTGCAGCTGGGAGTGGGTCTGGTACAGGGATGGAGCTGCAGTGGCCTGCAGCTGGGCGTGCTCAGTTCCTGCCCCCACATCCAGATGGGGCCTGGCCCCTGGGCCAGGAATGGAGCTGCAGCCTGGGGCTAGGAGCAGAGCCACAGCCTGGCCACAGTGGGGGCCAGCAGCCAGGACCCTTTCCTAGTGTGGAGCCGTGCTGAGGCCAGGGCCAGGAGTTGGGGGTGGGGTTGGGGGCGGAGTGGCCCGTCCTTTCTCCCTCTCTCCTGAGGGAGCTGGTCCTGCCCACCCCATCTCCTGAATATTCCTCCACACCCCCCGGGGGGGCATACCCCACAGTTTGGGGACTTCTGTCTTAGAAGATGGCATCAACTATTTTAAACTCCAGAAACAAGTGTGCTCCGCTTGACTAGGTAGGATTTGATTAGATAGAATAGCAGTAAGAGGATAAAGAGTCAATGTGGAAATCTGAAAATAAGTGGATAATAAACTTGTGATGCTGAAAAGTCAGATGACAGAAGACATTTAAAAAATAGGCCCAGAATGTTGACTTATTGTAGGAATGACCCCGGGCCCACAGGCCTGGGTGCCCCTTTAATTGGGGCATTTTGTTCTTGCTTGCAAGCTGGGCACACCCGCTTTGCTTATCGCAGGAATTTGGCCTTCCTCCATCCTTCCCCCTTGCTTTCACACAGGCGGCCTCGTCTGCACCTGGCAGTGTTT